>NW_022589706.1:62606618-62868692 GCF_004348235.1 Phoca vitulina | reverse complement strand
CACTTACTTTTTAACACACTTGAAATTTTTTTACTACTGTTGGAGGAGGTAATCAAGAGGACATGACCGCCAATTGACCTGTGAGCTGGACCCAGGCAGAGGTTCCTCACTCCCTCCCCTTTTCTTGGAATGTGTGTTCAACATGTCTTCCCCATGCCAGAAGCTGCCCCAGGGACACAGTCTTGAGAGAGCAATGTGTTGTTGAGACCATCTGGACAATATATGTGACTAAACACTATTAAGGCCCCTATATAAACTTCTAAGATTCTGGCAGACGGGTGCAGAAATCTACTTGTCTTGCAGCTGCCTAAGGGAAGCCTTGTAAGTAAGTTCCCTTGCTACCTACCAATCTGGAGTGGTCTGCCTCTTTCTTTTGTCTCCCTGCCTTCCATGGTTGGGGGCCAATTTAAGAACCAACAAGTACATATATAGATTTTTAACTTTATTGCTTCTAGGAGTATTATGTCATTACCACTTCTTGATGTGGTTAAGTTTTCTTTGAACAAAGTCAGTTTTAATGCCTACATAATATTTCACCACACAAACATACCATAATTTATTTAGGCAGTCCCCTATTTGGGGGAGTTTAAATTTTCAATATTTTACTTTTTCAGTAATACTTCAATGTATAGCCTGTACATAAATCTCTTCGCCATTTCCAATTATTTCCTTAGGATAAATTGTGGAATTACTAGGGCAAAGGGAATAAACATTTTAAATTCAGTCAAAAGTTTTTCTCCATAGTGTCTTCAGCTGAAAATAAAGGATAACAATAACTGTCCTGTTGACTTAACTGATGTTGCCAGATGGTTTAAACTAATGTATGTAAAAGTGCTTTGTAAAACATATGGTGCTGTGCAAATACCAAGTATGTTTTTTTATTGTAATGTATATAGGTGTTGCTCTCAGAAGTACCATAAAACACTTTTTTGGAGGCTAGGCATATTTGGATTATGTGGAGAAAAAGAGTATATTTTCATTTAGGTATGTAACTGTGAAATAGGAAAGTATGGATATTTTATTCAAATGTCAAAATGTTGATAGTGTGTTATGTGATGATGTTCTAAAGTGCACACCTCGTCCAGAATTCTTTCTCCCACTTCCTCTTTTTAGTGCATCTGTACCAGATTGTAGGCTTCCCTGAAGGTCTTAATGAGTGAATCACTATCTATTTGGCAGGCATTTTGAAAGCTCTGGAATAAAGGGGTGTGGAATTGCCAAAATGAGCCGATTGTAATCAATGCTCTGTAATTAATGCAGGGACATGTTCCTCCATTCTTTTTGGTATTGATGGGGGATCATGCTTAGTAATTGGAGAGATGGATGAACCTCTTTAGGTGATTCTCTTGGTGGTGTCATAGATATTTCTAATTTCTGGTTATGCCCCTGTCTTTACATAGCAACACATCCCTGAAGTTTTCACCATCAGGTGACTAAGCAAAGTGAAGAATTCTGCCTCTGGTTTAAGAGGCAGAGGTTTAAGACTGCCTCTTCAACCAAAATTAAGAGTACTTATTTTTCAGTGGTTGATTTTTATTTCTCCCATTATGTATTTCTATACTTTCAAATTCCCTATAGCCAAAACATATTACTTTTATAAATAAACAAAAAATAAACAAGAAACACAAAAGCAAAGTGGCAGCAAAATCCGTCACTTTGCTAGATTGCACCACCACTATCTCATGTACTTAAGAGCCACCCTTAGTCTTCTCTATTTCATGCACTCAAATTACACATCTCCAACTCTTATCAGCTCTACTTCCAAAACCTGGAATCCATCTACTTCTTTTTACTGCACTGCCATCACCCTAGTCAAAATAGCCTCATTTCCCACCTGGGCATTGCTGTAGCCTTGTCTTGTCTTCCTGATTCCACACTCATTCCCTTATATCCATCCTCTACTCGTTTGTGACTGATCTTTCAAAAACATAAAACAGATCACATCATCCTCTTGCTTAAAGCCTTCAGTGATTTCCCATTACTCTTCAGATGAAAACCTTATAAAATGGCCTGCAAGATCATGAATGCTCTGGCTCCAGTCTCCCTCTGTAATCTTATTTTACACCTCTTTTTGCCTTTCTCACTGCACCCCAAGCCACACTGGCCTCTCTTCTGGTCTTCTGATCCACCTGGCTCTTTTGTGCCATTAGACTTTCCTGCATGCTATTCCCTCAGCCTGCAACACTCTTTTCCAGCTTGTTGTATGTTTGTTTATCTTCACACATCACTTTATGATGACTTTATGATGATTGGGAAAAGATTGTTACATTATATATAAAACCAAGTCCCAAATATTAGTTGCCCATTCTTTGCTAGATCTTTCATTATCTCATATCTATTAATGTTTCCCCTGGGCTAATAAATTCTTAGATTACTAACATTAGCTATAATGCTAATTATAATGTTAATTAGAAGCATCTTAGAGTCTCAAAGCAAGCTTTAGTCTCCAGATTAGATCTCAACATAATCAGTGACTTAATTCTGTTGCTCCCACTCTATGAAAGAAGAAATTGAGGCAAAGAGAAGGAATATGACTTTGTCATGTCCTTCAGTTATATAGTGGGAGACAAGAAGTTAGAGCCACCAGGCCCTTAGGTGACTGAGTTGCTCTTATCAGACTTCAGATATTTTATACTCATACAGTGAGGAATTAATTGTTTTACCAGGGAAGACTATTGATTTAGATTTGTGGTCAGGACCAGGAGATGGAGTAGGAGAAGGCGTGGGCAATGGTGTGCTGCTTCAAACAGCCATGATTAATCTTGGAGACATAAGAGTCCAGAGGGAATTGTTAAAGAAGAAGTAGAGGAAGATGAAATAAGGCTTCAGGGGTGCATGAGAGTCCTTCTTAATAACAGCTTTGGGATTTCTGGGCTGTAGTGTAAAAGGCTGTACGTGCTTGCACCCGCTCAAATGCACATACTCCCTTCTGAACCCTTCAAGCGTTTCTTTTCCTGTTCTTTACTCATTTCAGTATGTTTTGGCCTCCTTAGCTAGTTGATGTGTACCCGGCAGGGGAGAGGGGGTGGTCTATGCTAGTCATAATGTAGATGTCAAATACGTGGTGTACTACAGAAAGGATAAAAGTCCCTCAATGGGCCCAAGACTACAATACTTTTTCCTGGGTCCTTTGGAGATAACACAGCCAGCTTAAATAATTTGATCTGTTCAAGGAAAACCTACCTCACACCATTACCATGGCTATTAATAAAAAAAACAAAACAAAACAGAAAATAACAAGTGTTGGTGAGGTTGTGGAGAAATTGGAATCCTTATGCACTGCTGTGGGAATGTAAAATGGTGCAGAGGCTATGGAAAATGGTATGGTGGTTCCTCAAAAAATTAAAAATGGCATTGCCTTATGACCTAACAATTCCACTTCTGGATATATGACTCAAAGAATTGAAAACAGGGAATTTGGGGCACCTGGGTGGCTCGGTCGTTAAGCATCTGCCTTCAGCTCAGGTCATGATCCCGGGGTCCTGGGATCGAGCCCCGCATCGGGTTCCCCGCTCTGCGGGAAGCCTGCTTCTCCCTCTCCCACTCCCCCTGCTTGTGTTCCCTCTCTGGCTGTCTCTCTGTCAAATAAATTTAAAAAAAAAAAAAAAAAAAAGAAAACAGGGAATTTAGTCAAGGAGATAAAAAATCTGTATACTGAAAACTGTAAGACATTGATTAGAGATATTGAAGACATAAATAAATAGAAAGATATTCTGTGTTCATGGATTGGAAGAATTAATATTGTTAAAATACTGTTAAAATACTACCCAAACTGATCCACAGAGTCAATGCAATGACATTTTAAAAAATAGAAATAGAAAAAAATTCCTAAAATTTGTATGGAACCACAAAATACCATGAGTAGCCAGATCAATCTGGAGAAAGAACAAATTTAGATGCATCACATTTCCCGATTTCAAACTATATCATGAAACTACAGTAATCAAAACCAGTATGATATGCATAAAAACAGACACATAGATCAATAGAACAGAATAGAGAGCCCAGAAATAAACTCATGCGTATATGGTCAATTAATTTAAGACAGAGGAGCCCACAATATACAATGGGGAAAAGATAGTCTCTTCAGCAAATCGTGTCAGGAAAACTGGACAGCAAAAGAATGAAACTGGACCACTATCTTACACCAAAAATTAATTGAGAATGGATAAAAAATGAATGTAATACCTGAAAACACATGAAACTTGTAGAAGAAAACATAGAGGTTAAATTCCTTGATATCTGTCTTGGCAATAATTTTTTGGATTTCACAGCAAAAGTAAAGGCAACAAAAGCAAAAATAAACAAGTGAGACTACATCAAAAATTTCTGCACAGTGAAAGAAACCATCAATAAAATAAAAGGCAACCTATGGAATGGGAGAAAATGTTTGCAAACCATATATCTAATAAAGGGTTAATATCCAAAGTATACAAGGAAGTCATACAAATCAGTAGCGAAAAACCCCAAAGGACCTGAATAGACTTTTTTCCAAAGAAAACATGCAAATGGCCAACAAGTATATGAAAAGGTACTCAACATCACTAATTATGAGTGAAATGCAAATAAAAAACAATGAGATATCACCTCACACCTGTTAGGATGTCTTTTCAAAAAGATAAGAAATAACAAATGTTGGCAAGGATGTGGAGAAAAGGAAACTCTTGTGCATTGTTGATGGGAAGGTAAATTGATATAGCCACTATGGAAAACAGTATGGGGGTTCCTCAAGAAATTAAAAATAGAACTACTATGTGATCCAGAAATCCCACTTCTGGGTATATATCCAGAAGAAACAAAATCATCTTGAAGAGAGATCTGTATTCCAATGTTCGTTGCAGCATTATTCACAATAGGCAAGATACGGAAACAACCTAAGTGTCTGTTGATGGATGAATAGAAAAAGAAAATATGATTATAAATATGTATGTGTATACATATATATAATGAAATATTATTAAGCCTTGAAAAAAAGAAATTCCTGTTATTTGTGACAACATGGGTGAACCCGGAGGGCATTATGCTAAGTGAAATAACCCAGACAGAGAAAGGCAAATACCTCATGTATCACTTACATGTGGAATCTTTAAAAAAAAAAAAAAAGTTGAACTCAGAAACAGAGAGTAGAAAAGGGGTTCCTGGGAGCAGGAGGGTAGGGGAAATAGAGGTTAGTAAAAGGGTATAAACTTTCAGTTATAATATGAGTAAGGTCTGAGGTTCTAATGTATAACATGGTGACTAGAGTTGATAATGCTTTATTGGATAACTGAAATTTGTTAAAGAGAGTAGCTGTAAACGTTCTCTACTCCCGCCCAACCTCTGCTGCCAAAAAAGGGTAACTATGTGAGGTGATTGATGTGTTAATTAACTTGATGAGGGGAATCCTTTTATAATGTATATGTATATTAAATAATCACATTGTACACTTTAAATATCTTTCAGCTTTGTCAGTTATACCCTAATCAAGCTGAAAAAAGAACTGAAAGCAGGGATTTAAGTAGATATTTGTATATACCCATCTTCAGAGCAGCATTATTCACAGTAGTCAAAAGGTGAAAGTAACCTGTCCATCAATGATGAATGGATAAACAAAATGTGGTATATACATACATACAATGGAGTATTATTGTTCAGCCTTAAATAGGAGGGAAATTCTGACACATGCAACAACGTGGATGAACCGTTGTGCTAAGTAAAAAGGAAAAATATTGAATGATTATACTAATGTGAGTTCCCTAGAGGTCAAATTCATAGAGATAAAAGTAAAATGGTTTCCCAGGGATGAGGGTAGAAGGGGAACGAGGCGTTGTTCTATGGGTGTAGGCTTTCAGTTTTGAGGGATGAAAAGTTCTAGAAATGAACGGTGGTAATGGTTGCATGACAATATGACTTAATGCCATAGAACTGTACACTTAAAATGGTTGAAATGGTACATTTTATGTTATGTGCATTTTACCAAATTAAAAAAAAAAGAAATTTAAAAAAAGAAAAAATTAAAAGGAGCTGGTGTGAGAGGGGCTGTTTACCTCTCCTTTTTAGGCTCCGCATCTGATTACCTTCATGGTAGCAAGGGACTGGTGTACTTACTAGAGGGGTAACGATAAGTCTGTAAGAGGAGCCACACTTCGAGAACTGGTGTTACTCATTTTTGTTTCTGAAGAGGGGGGATCTTGCTCTGGGCGTTCAATTGTCATCCATGTTATGGTAAAAATCTCTCCCCAGTGTGCTAAAAATTGATCATAACACTCAAACCCATCATGATATCTATCACCCTTGCTGTGACAAAATCTGCCTTTACACTGTTATTAGAGAAAGTGGTGATTTTTTAGATCTTTTGTTTCTTTGTTTCTTTCTTTCCCTCTTTCATTTGCCAACAAAAGAGTTGTCAAAAGTAATGTTTATAATAATTTAACGGATTATTTGCTTATTAGATATTAATCATTCTGCTGTGCCTAGGGCCCATGCTGGTGCTTTGCTACTAGAACAGTGATTCTGATCTCAATTAGATTATGTCTCTCTCCTTTACCTCCCCATAAATCATTCCGGCAAACTGAAATTAACAGCTACTGGAGCGCATTAATAATCTGCCTCACACATTGGAAAATGCATTAGCCGGAACCCTCCCATCGCTCTGACTGTTAAGCACATCATTTTGTTTATGAAATATAAACATTTCATGGAAGAGCTCTCCCACATTTCTCTGGGCCTGTGACAGCTAAAATGATTGCACACAATTGCCAGTCAGTCATGCGCCCAAATAAAGTTTGTTTAAAGTCATGGTTCTGTGACTGCCCCATTTTCTCAGGCATTTAAAAACCTACATTTAAAAAAAAATCCCCTGTGATCATGAAAATAATAATAAAAATACTTTAAAATTGATACCTCACATGTGTACGGTCCTTTGCGTAGTTTACAAAGTGCTTTCACTTGTTTTGCCTGTGATCTAGCAGGATGCTATCATTATTCACATTTTATTTCCTCCTATAGGGAAACTAAGGCTGAGAGGTGATTCAATCAAGGTCACACAGCAAGCATTGGATGGAGGTCTAGAGTCCAGGATTTGACTGTAAGTCTCATGTTCTTTTCAATGTTCTATGTACTTTACTATAAGCCACACTCTTTGTATATCTATGTTCACTCTATTTCTGTATGTTAAATATATAATGCAGATAGATAAGTGATCTGCCTCTGTTCTTACAGATTAAAGAACAGAATGAAGAAAAGGCAGAGGTAAATGGACCATTTTCTTTATTTTAATTTGCTGCAATTATTTATTTCTTCAGTTCTATCCTACTGCACAATTTAGTAATGATGTACACAGGCAGAGTAACATGGAGATTAGACATGTTTTAAACAGCAGTTTTTACTCCTATAAATAGCCTCTCTGGGTAATTCGGGCACTCAAATACCCTCTTTACCTCAACAGCAAATATCATGGTCTTAATTTACTTTGATGGCAGGAAAAGTCAGATGGCAGTAAAGTTGATGTGTACTTTTTGTTGTTGGAATGCCCAAGCAGTCTTACTGTGAAGTTAAACTGATTACTACTCAACCAGTGTCTAAGTTCATCAGAAATATTGACTGCAGTATGTTTTGGCTGATTTAATTGTGACAGGTGAATGACAGTCTCAGCTACTGAATGGAAGAAACAAAAATATAAATTTATTGGAATGGCAAAAAGATTTGTTGGCAATCCAAACTTCGGAAAGATTTGCATTTAGGCCCCATTATTACTATTTTTTATTGTTTCTATACTCCTGACTAGTCCCAGAATTGTCACTTCCTAACTGTGTGGTTAACCTCTCCAAACCTCAGTTTCTTTATCTAGAAAATAAGGATAATACATACCCTCCCTATCTCAGACATAATTTGAAGATCGAATGGGGAAAAGTATGTGAAAATGCATTGTAACTAGAAAATTCTTCAGGATTATATATCATTTTTAGCAATTATGTCATGGTCAAGCAGTTGAATGGATTCTCACAAGATGTACTTTTTTTTTTCCTAAGGAGTTCAGATAGCTGAGAAAACATAGAGTCTCTTGACAGGTTATTGACTGACGTTACATCCACCTTTCTCCCTTTGTTAGAACCCTCCCAAAGACTCACTCATTCAGTTGTTTGTTGAGCAGAAACAAGAACTGAAATGTCTTTTGTCTAAATTTTGTAGTTTCATGAGTTCATGTTATAGGCATATGATTAAGTTTGAATATTAACTTAAAAGAATAAAAATTTATTGATTGTAGACCATAGAATCTTTGAGAACATGACTGGTATCTTTGTGACCCCAACACCCAGCATGGTATTTGGCCTGCCGTAGGCATGTAATATTTATTTCATGAGTTGAAAAAAAGTAACACATTCCCATCATGCTTCCATTCCAAAAAACATTTTTCCATACTCCTTTTTTTAAATATTGTTTTCAGCTTGGGCTTAAGGGCCACAGGAAAGAAGAATAAACCCCCAAACCAAACAGTTTTATTAGTTTATGGCCAAACCCAAGCTCTTATGCTAGCCTTATTCACAAGTCTTGACTAGTAATGTCTTTGTTTCAAAAGAGTTTGTCTAAAATGGTCCCTACACTTGTGGTGAGCATAGCATAGCATAATGTATAGAGTTGAATTACTACATTATACACCTGAATATAACTTTGTGTGTCAACTATATTCAAATAAAAAAATAAAAAAATATTTTGTCTCTTCCTGAAAGGATTTGGGTTTGTCATAGAGGTGATATTCAGATGACTTTGCAAAAGCTTTTTGATCACACGTTCTAAACACATCTTGTTAAATGTGTGTTTTTACCAGTGTGTATTTTTACCAGCATTTTCGTTAAGGGAAAGAGATACTTAATGCAGGTGAGAGTCAGAATGAATTAAATTTTATTTTTAAAAATGAGCCTATTTAGACTTCATTGAAATCTCTATGTTTTTAAATACATTGTAGAGCACATGGAATATAATGTCTTCTTTGAGTGAAACTATAATGGTTCATTCCGTGAGTGCTTACTAAACATTATCCTGATTTTAATTATTTTCTTTTATGCCTCTGGACTCTGTAAAGAGTCACCATTGTGGTTTTCCAGAAGTCTTCAGTGGCAGGGTATTTAAGGTCTTTTATCTAATATTAATTTGGAAGTCAATAATTTACTTTTAAAATGGTGCATGAAATTCAGTAATTTTTGCCTAATCTATGCTACTCTTCAAGCAATCTTTAATGAGTGCAATATAATAAAACAGTAATTTAATTGGTAATATATTTGTCATTCCTGTTAAAAGCTATTTCCTCCTCCCAACAATAGGAGAGGGTCATTTGGAAAGTGGGCATTAAGTATGCGTGATACATACAATATTGCACAGTACTGCCAAGTATCTTTTGGAGAAGCAGCTTCTATGCATGTGTAATAACCAATCTTTAAATGTCAAAGTTGCAGCCATTTTAAGAAAGAAATCCATATTTTGGACTAAATGTCATTTCAGATAACCAAGCTATTTGAAAACTCCACGAGGGTTTTTAAAAAAGGGGAAAAAGCCAGATCCCTGTAAGCTTTGACTTATTTATTTTTGCATTTCCATAACTTGATAATGACCAAACCAAACTTCCTAGAAAACCGAAAGGAAAATTGTGCTTTGAGCTGAGACCTGGTGATTCTTGTTTCACCTGAAGGAAATCTTCAGTTTAGTTATAAATCCCTGAAAATCAGGTTTTATAATGGAAATGCTGAGAGGCTCTCTGCCATTTTAACAGCCAGAGCTGGGACTGCTTTAAAAGAATGTATATGCATATAATATGCATATATCAGGAGGTTGTACCTATTTTGCCAGCGATAAAACATAATAGCAGTCATAGAAATTAGTTTCATATAGTGCACATGGAATAAACTTTACTCGTTTCTCTTTAGACTGACTTATCTACTAGCAGGGAGGAAACAAACACTGTTTTCTTTTGCACCCAGGAATAAAACTCTATGGGCAGAGTCTGTGGCTCTTCTGGCTTATTTTTGTTTCATAGAGAGCTTTATTAGATACCTAACAATACCGATGCAGACTAGGACCCAGCCTCTTTTTTTCTTTGTTTTATTAAACAATAATTGCTTGGTATTTTATGAATGAAATCTTACATAATTTTTTCTTAGCGTACATTCAGTGCAAACCCATATACAACATGTCTCATGTGTGTGGCAGATTTATGCACACTACATTTAAAGAGGAGGGCAGTCTAGTGACAGGGACTATTGACAGTGTGAAAAGGAAACTTCAGATAGGGAAGAGGATTTGACTTTTAAATGTATCACCTACCATTGCCCTACAACATGACTGCTGTTTGCTTCTGTCTCCAAATTTTATTTAATTTTGTAGAAAAAGATTCACTGTATTTGGGACCAAAAAGAATTAAGAATCTAGTCAAGTAATGCTTTTCTATAAAGTTGGGCAACGGGGAAAAAAAAAACCCTATTAATTCTTATTTCTAGTGCATCCCTTGTCCTTTTCAGGAGAAGCAATAAATCTTTGCTCCCCAAATGAACACAAAGGGGAAAAAATAATGTTAGGAGTGCCTACAACTTGTCAAATCAAATGTTAGTGAATCATATCTTCGGAGGAAATGATTTGCTAGAGAAGAGCTTTCTTTCTTCCCTTCTGTCTTTCTTCCCTCCCTCTTCCCTCCCCCCCTTCATTTTTCTATCCTTCTTGTTTAAGGAACTGCAGAATAACAGCCATCATTGTCATGTTGTTTATGAACATCGTATTTCTCCCCCTCCCCTGTTTTCCAACACATAGACAATGCCTGGGGACTACAGACAAGTGGGTTCTTGGGGGAGTTAGGAACAGGCATAATGACTCCACCTACTCTATGATACTGGCTGGGTGCCGTGTATCTTTATGATGTCCCCAAAATCTTGCAGTTAGAATCTTGTGCCCTCTGAGCAGAAAACAAAGTCATGCTGGGACTTGGTATTTTTTCCCCTTTATTACTTCATGAGCATTATCTTCATTAACTAAATAACATAACCCATTGCTTCAAATGGTCAAAGGTATGGGGACTTATATGCTTTGAAATTCAATTTTTCCATTTCCTTGCAATGCAGACAGCCCATTTTATTTTTTCATAAAGAAAGGGATGCCTGAAGGTGAATGATGGATGAATCTTAAATGGGTGGTGTCCAGTTTGAAAAAGCACCTGGAAGTTGGGCTGTTTCGCTGCATTCATACAGATCTTTATTATTACTTAGCATTCATACAGCATTTGGTATTTGCAAAGGGTTTCGCACTCATTTTTATAAGCTATTCTTCATACCAATCCTGAGAGGCAGGTTCATTTTCCTCAATATGTGGCTGAGGAGACTTGGTAGAGGAATAATTAGCCACTTGTGTTAAGGCATATGCCACCCTAAACACTGCAGGGTTTAGGACTAAGTACTCTAAGCCATTGTATTATTAGGGCATATTGGCAAGTGCTTATTTTCATAGCCGAATTTACTCATAAAGAACATTTTAATTTTACTAAGGCACAGCTTCCAGGGAAGGAAAGATTGATAAATTGGATATTGTACTATGGCAAAGTAAGGCATCATTTTCTTGGAATATTCAAGGATCTCAGATATTTAATGTATACTTAAGGCTTAAAGAGTACTGGGAAACAATGTAGCTGAAATAGGTTATAAATGACATCATCCTTTTATCCCCCCCCCTTTTTTCACCTCTTTTCTTCTTTCCCTATTTCTCTCTCACTCTTTCCATTCCTTACCTTGTGGTCTGAACTCAATCATTAATTCCTCATTTCTAAAATGTTGCTGTAAAGTCCTGCCTGAGGTAACCCTGGTGAAATGCCTGGTAGATTTATCGGCACACAGTCAATTGGCGTATCTCATTATATTGGTGACATTGTGTGTTCTGGGATCAGTGTTATTTTCAAATCTCTGATCCAAAGTAGGCTCTAAGCAACAATATGTACCCAAGATTTACACAGAAATAAAGGGGAAGACAGGGTAACTATCCTGATAGCTTAGTATATTGCTTCCTTTTCAGTTATCTAGGTGATTTAGGCAAAAATCACTGCTAGAAGTTTCCATGAATTAATTTATTTTGGGGGGGGGTGGTTTGCTAGAGAGAGGAAGGCTGAATTGCCTTTGGCATTATGGAGTAAAGAATGAAGTCTGGATGTGAAGCAAGCATCTTATAATGTGGCTTCTAATACATCCATTGCTTTTCTGTCCATACATTCAGCATAAATTTTATCAAGTGGCCATTGATCAGTACTTACTTTTCCTTCTCCCAATCCTCGCTGTAACAGAAAGCATTTGAGAAATGACCTACAATTTATGATGCTTTATCAATGTTTTTACTCACTATGGAGGAAAGTGTGAGGAACATATTTCATGATGAAGTGGGTTTCTAGTTAACAGGACAAAATGAAAGCAAAGTCATAGATCAGTGTAATATGTCAAGCATGGAAAGGATTCAATTTATTGTAAATAATACCCAAGTTGCAAAAGAAATACAGCAACAGAAATCAGTTTATTCTATATGTGAAAAAGGAAAATTACCAGTAAGAGGTAATAGGCTCCATTTATCCCTTGACAGAAATTCATATTGTTTGTGCTTATCCCCTCTGGGAGATCAAGGACTCTATCTATCTTTGAGATTTTAGAAGGGGGGCAAACATATTAGACTTCCCGTGGCAAAGTTGTAATAACTAGCACCTTTAAATTCAAAACATTTTGCAGCTGATATACTAAGGTATATCAGGGAACATTTCACCATTTAAGATATGTTTCTCAAAGAGTGGTTTCAAGTCTGCCTGCGTGGAATCCTCCATAGTGTTTACTTAAAAAGTGAGATTTTTCTGACCCCATGATAGAACTATTTGGTTTGGGGACTGAGAATCTACATTGTAAACATCCAAGTAATTCTTATTTCTAGGATTGCTACATGTAGCAAACAAAACAAAACACAAAAAAACAAGCAAACAAAACCCCCCAAGATATTGGAGTGCTTGGGTGGCTCAGTCGGTTAAGCAGCTGCCTTTGGCTCAGGTCATGATCTTGGGGTTCTGGGATCAAGCCCCACATTGGGGTCCCTGCTCAGCGGGGAGCCTGCTTCTCCTTTCCCTCTGCCCCTCCCTCCTGCTTGTGCTCACTTGTGCGTGCATGTGCTCTCTCTCAAATAAATAAATAAAATCTTAAAAAAAAAACCACCCAGGATACTCAGTTAAATTTGAATTTCAGACAAACAACATTTTAAAGGATAAGTATATCCCATGTAATTTTTTGAACATATTTGTACCAAAAAACTATTGTTGATATGAAATTCAAAGAGAGGTGAGCATCCTGTCTTTTATCTGGCAGTCTTATTTTAGACACACCGAGGTTTGAGAAACACTGATTTATGGGGTATCCACATGTTCTGAACTAGTGCAAACCTCTGTTTCTAGCTGAAAACTTTTTGGGAGGTGAAGTGGCAGGGTTTTTGCTGATCTGATCCTGACTGCCTCGGTTGGAGCTTTGTAAACTCCTAAAGTGTGCACACGTGGGGTCAGTGAAGCCTTGCTTCTATACTGTTTTACAAGGTAAGTATTTTCCCACAGGAAAAGCAACAACTTTAGAAAATCTGAGTGTTATCAGCACATACCCCATTATCTTTTTAAACCTTTTCCTTTCAGCGATGGGTGGGGGTAGTGGGGGGATGGACAGGTGCTTCCTAGATGGACATTTTCACTACCTTCTTTGAGAATCTAGGATGATTTTCTAATTATTGGGCTATACAATTTGCTAACTCTTTGTTCAGTTCTTTCCATGTTAGGGAGGTGAAGTTAATTACTTGGTAAAATTAGGGTATATCTTTTTAAGGAAAATTAACAGGACAAAATGAAAGCAACTTTGGAATTTGCAATTTTGGAATTCTTTGTGCCAATTCTAGTTTCTTTTAGAGGAGAATCAGGTTAAATGATTTTTTTTTTTTTTACATCTGTAACAATTTAAAGAATCTTTCAGGCCAAAAAGTGTGCAGAGTTATGAGAAAGTGATTTCCCTGGGATACCTATGCTCATGGATGTGCTCTTTCTTCAGGGGCCTGCCGTGATGTGACTCTGTAGGAGTGAGGCCATCTTTTTGCTGCATGTGTTTGTGTGATATGTGCTTAAAAGCATACTTCATGAATGGACCGGGGGAGAGTCCAATAAAGTCTGCCCTATGGTGGGCTCAAGAACATTGATAGAACATTCCTTCTTTTGACCTCATTTTATTACAGTTTCTTTCTTAGTTGAAGGGAAGGGTTTTCATTGATTTTGACTGGCTGGGAGCATATTTCTAATTTACATCTCCTGAGTTTACAATTCACTGCAAAGAAGCTCAGATAAAGTGGAAGCAAACAGAGCCTGCTGGAGAAACCCTCAGCATGAATAATATACTGTTTACCTTAATGAAAGTGCTATCAGAAACAGGAGGACCGACTCTTTTGTTGTTGCTAAACACAAGCGGTCTGAAACCTGAAGGAATAATTGCTGCTCCATGTTCTGTCTGAGCCTTTCCTAAATAATTTCAATTCTATTGAATTTTTTTGGCCTTTTAACCAAGCCATCAGCTTTCTAGACAGCTTTGCCTCCATTTCTAGAAATCTGTAGCCTATGGAAAGAGTGAGTGGCCCAAGACATTTTATAAACCTTACTTCATTAATCCTTTTCATAGCTTTGAGAGGTAAAACATCTGTGAGTCCTAAGGGTCCCAGTTTTCATATATGAAGAACAAGGTACAGAAAGGCCATTAAATGACATAGAAGCAGAGAGTCTTCTGAAAAACTAACAGTCTTCATACATTTACCTGTGGTTGTTAATCATAAGCATTGGGTAGCTCTAGTACTAGGTAACCTATGAATAAAATAAAACCGCCCCTTTCCTGGAAAATCTGTAATATATTATGAGATTTCATTTAGAGTCTGTATTCTTATCATGTTAGACTGATGCACAGAAACCAAGGTCTGCTCTCAATATTGCATAAGTACTTTGACTTTCTCAAACATTGGTGTTACACCATCATAATATGTGTATACAGGAGCTGGTAAGATGAGTGCTTATAGCTAACTAACCCAACCTTTCTTTAATCTTTCTTGGTCTGATCCACGGGGTTTTAGAACCTAAATGATCAACCATTGTACAGTCTTTTCTGTCATTTGGATCCATTGGTGGGATGGCAAATATTTCCCAGGTTAGGACAGATATCCTCTGAAACTCAGACACTGGGTCCAAACCCAGCTCTTGATCCCTTTGATCTAAAAGTCATAAGTAAAATCGTGGCTTAGATGTTAGTGATGACAGACCAGGGAACTGGTGGAAAGAATAGAAATGGAGAGGGATGCATGAACCTATTTGAATACTGTGACACATGAGCCCTCCACCTCTGGAGGTTTGCAATGCACTAGTGTCACAGTCAGGGATAGTTTAGGGGGGAGATAGATGTGTCAACAACTTTTACTACTTTTACTCCTTAGTGGTAAAATTAGAGGACTTTTACTACTCAGTGGTAAAATAAGAAGGGTTAACGGTTGAGTTGTAGAGAAGGTCACTAACTATGAGCTGAGTCTTCTGAACTCTGCTGTGTTTATTGTCTAAGGAAGAGACCTGTGTCTATTAGACACCTTTCGGGGAAAAGTGACAGGTCAGATTAGATGGGCTTGAGAGAGAGAGGACTGGAGGACTAGATAGAGGGAGATGGAGAAGGCAGGCTGTGTGCAGCCCCAGCTAGATTTATTTTAGCGCTTATAAATAAAAACATGAGCAGAGCCTGTCTGCAGAATTATTTACAGAAGAATTTTAAGCTATGGGCCCTTTCCAGGCTAAGCACTGAATGCTAAAGTTTATGATGTAGAATGACTTTGGCTACTGTGGCCCCAATTTGGATAAATCTGCCATTAACACCAGCATGGCAGTTATTTTACTGGGGGTGACAGATTGTGAGGTAGGGAGAGTAATTCAGACTATTACCCAGGTGAAGGCATGAAAGCTCAGTGATATATGAAGACCACTTAAATTCATTGTATCTTGTACATCACATCTTTGATAGATTATAGCTGTGGCATTAAAATGGAAATGGTTTCTCTGAGGCCTGACAGGGGCTGGGGTGACCTGTGACCTCCCTCTGAGGAATGTGACTGACCGAATTATCAGTTAAGAGAAAAATCTATGGGGAATAGACTCACAGTGATGGCGAATCCACCATGCATATATATCTATATTTTTTAAACCTTTGGTTTGATTGAAAGCCTCGGTACTCAAACCTTGTTTCCACCTCCTCTCCTTTGCCCTCCCCACCGTGCGCCCTCCCCAACCCATGCTAACTTTCTCTGCCCAGATTTCATACAGCAAGGCCCCTAATATTGATTGAAAAATTGTTATTAGAGATAGTAGGCCTCCTGCACACTGCCTACTGATTTAATTTGGAAAACATTTAATTTTATGAAGCGGTAAATGATGGTGCCACGCTCCCCTGTGTTCGGGAGCAGCTGGCTCTTTACCTCCTCACCCGCCCAAGTCCCAGGCGTCCTCTTGGCAATCATGTGCTCCCTTCCCCTTTGCTTAACAAGTTATTTCAATTTCTAAACGAAGGCTGAACAAGAGAAAGACAACATGCAAATTGAGATCCAAGCCGCCATTCACACGTGAAAAAGTTCCCCTGGAATTCCCTCAACTCAGCCCACCCCCCCGTCTCTGCATCTGTCATGAAAAAAACAGAGCCCTTGTTCTCCTCAGATTGTTTTCACCAATGACCTGACACCACCATCTATAATTAATTACATCATTTACATTAGACTATTGACTAAACAAATACATAAATCATAGGCAGAGTCAATAGGTGCAGACATATTTAATCATGTTCTAAATAATGATTACTGCTCCCATAATGCAATAATTATTTTCAGCAGCTGACTTGAATTAATCTTCTGTCAGTGTGCCATCTGAAAAAAAAACAGAGACGAAGATGAAGAAGGCAACACTGATGATGGAGGAGCTGCTCTGTTTCTCTGGGTGTCTCTCCTTTTCATTCTTCCCTGAAGGCACCCTCTGTTCTCCCTCTCTTTTTCCATGACCCCTTCTCTCCTTCTTTTTTCCTTTTCCTCTACTTTTCATGTTCCCCTTTGTCTTTTCCCTTATTCATGCCCATGCCTCATACTTTGTTCTTTTTGCCACCTGTCTCTGTTGCTTTTTCTCTTTATCCCTCACATGTAACTTCTCCATTCTTCTGCCTTTCCATTTGCTGTAGGGCTACATGGTGCCCGTGGTGGCACCCAGTCCCTCTTTGTAACCTCTGCCTGCTGCCCTAAGCTCCCTGCCCTCCCATCACCTTCATTTCTTAATCTCCAAGGACAGTTTAAATGTGAAAGACTCAAAGAAACAGTTTTCTTAATAACTTATCCAGATTAGATTTTCTTTCTCTTCTGTTTGACAGCTTTTCCTAAATCATTTTTTACTTTGGAATGGCAAATTGATTAAAGAGGTGGGGGTAGTTATAACACAGGAGTGCTCTACAAATGAAATACTCATAATTTTTAGACTAATTTAGCTTTTGTCATCAGAGAGAAGAGAATAAATCAGTGTTTATAGGTATACATGGGTGTTTTTTTTAAACTTGGAAACAAAATCAACTCATTGAAGTATTTTATTTGAGACAGAGCATACTGTAGTTAGCGGGTGCTTTGCAAATAAAATAATGCCTCCTGTTCTACTTCATATCTGGCTTTCAATAGGCAGGGCCAGTTATTAAGAAGTGACAACTTGAGGGAAATACAGCCATGCCACAATTTATTTAAATACCGGTAGTTTGAAATACTGACTCTAAGACAACATGTTAAAGATAAATGCAGAATAAAATGATATATACTATCTTGATTTTAGACATCCCTTGGTTTCTTTATAAGTTTATAGATAATTGTTACATAGAAGGAAAAGTCCTTTGGGTCAAATAATATGAAAGAGTTCAAAATGTTTGTTCTCTATAGCTGTAGCTAGTTTTAATGTCCTCTTCTGAAAGCTCTTCTGCAATGACCTTTTTAATTAATACTTGTCCTCAGGGATTTGTGGCCAGAAAAAGTACTGGATCACTATCCATGAAATGGGGAATACATTTCCTAACCTCTTTTCTCTCTTCTCATCCCAAAGGGTAAGATATTTGTGATCCTGTGAACATTCATGTGATGTGTCTGTCTGGCCAGGCCCCTTTTATCCTTTTAAGCAATGACATTCTTTCTGGTTGTTGTACACACTTGCTAATTTAAGGGCCATGTAATAGGACTGTGATTGGAATTTGTCCTGATTAGTGGTATAAGGGAAGACAGGGTTGGCGGGGAATATTTAGAATCAGAGGTAATAGAATATTTATTTATTAAAAATATTTGCTGAGTGCCTACCTGTGTCAGGTACTGTACTAGGTACTGGTTATCCAGAATAATCATGGGTTTATAGTCATTAAAGCTTCTTTCTTAAGCTCCTGGTTAAGTTCCATACAGGTAGTTTTAAATAAATGGAATTCTTTTTAGAATAGCACACTGTACAATTGTAACTATTGAATATGCCTGCTAAGATGAACTTCTGTGGTATGCAGTGAGCCAGGTATGTTCCAAATAGTTCAACAAATGTATGAGACTAATGTGAAACTCAGTGGAAAAAATATCTGAAGGGGGTTTGACTTTTTCCCATTTCCCTGCCTGTTCCCTAATGAAAAAGTCAAAGAGGGTCAAGAAGGAGAGAGTTAAGAGACCTACTAAAGAGACACAGCATTTATAGTAAGAATAAAATAATTCCCTCCTGTTCATGGACCAAAACCATAATGCAGAGTGAAGTGTTTACCTCGAATAGGTAGATTCTACTCCTGAATTAAGAGTACTAGTTTATCACTTCCCCAGGGAACAAGGGGAAAGGGGATACATAACTTACATGAATTGTTTGAAATCTTGAGGTGTCATTTGTATTGCTTATTGAGAACAACAAATATCTTAGTAAAAAAGAAAAACTTGCAAAGCAAAATACAGTTTCTTTATGTAAAAATAGGCAGTATCTGCTTCATGGGGACATGTGAAGTTTAAATGGCAACATATTTATGAAAATGCAATGCATTTGGCAACAAGCCTTACACATAGTAAGTTCTCATTTAACTGACACTGACCTTGTTATTACAGAACAATCAAGCATAGAGTCCTAGGGTACTTGTAATTGAAGGATGGGTTGGTTCTTTTGAGGTAGTTTTGAGTAGAACAAACCTTTGCATGGTTCTGATTCACCAATGAAATGTTTTCATACATAATAATCTTATTGTTAGTGACAGGGTCTTTGATTAGCTACCAGACTCATTCATTCAACACCTTTGCATATTTTGTGTGTTAAAGAAAGAAATTCACATTCTATGAGTGGAGACAAATGCAAAAACATAATTTTCATAAAACTATAAAATGTAATGTAAACAATGTTTAATAATCATTGGTTCTTCAAGTGACTGGAATTCGCCATCTCTATAGCTGTCCTGTATAGTGCTTAGATCGAGTATACTGTTAAACCAGATTTAATGTCAACATAGAGATAAATACAAACCAAATTTTCCAAATTGGCATGGCAGATACTTCCTCTACTTGGTCTGTGACGCAGTGATTTTCTCTAACACACTAACCATGGGCCCCCTAGTTTGCTTGGGGAGGTCTGTTCTTGGTTGCAGTAGATCAGTAACATGGTTTCTATGTATGAGCATCTTCTTAAATGCAGAGACATTTGGGGAAGTTATAACAAGCACTTCTTTTGGTACCTGTAGCAAAGAATTTGTAGTACTTCATAACCTAGCACATCAAGGAGCTTATATAAAAATGGAGGAATTGTGCATTTTGGCTACCCATTTGAAATATTTACAAAGGTAAATGAAACAGGAGTCCACCTTTCCATCAGAGCCCCTGTTATAGCCCGGTTAATATTGCATGATGAGTGAACTATAAATAAACAATAAATAGAAATAAAAATAGTGAATATAAAAATAATTTTTGATATAAATAATAAATGAATAAAGCATAAGTTTGGAGCTGAGATGGAATGGAACTAGCTGTGAAATTTAATTGAGCTTGATTTTGAGTTTAAGAAGTCTTTCAGAACCAGTATTTCAGTAAGGATTTCAGGATTTTTTTCCTTTTAATTTTAAATGAGTGTGCTCACAGCTCTTAGCTCGTTGGGTCAGTCAACCAAAGATAACTATTACTGTAATTCCAAATAGCTGCCTGGGGGAAAGTATTTGGCCTTTGGATGGGTTTAGACCACAGGGACCAGAGATTTCCTTTTTCAAAAGGATCATCCCCTGCTCAAACATTTTTACCTGTCTTTTTAGAAGTCTTTTGGGAACTGCACATTATCTCCTTTTCTCAAGGAGAAAGCAGCAGGAAATTCTTTTCTTCAGAGTTGAAATTAGCCTGGTTGGGAGAAAGACTTCCAGATCATTAACCAAATGGGCTGTCAGAACCAAATTTTCTAAAAGAAGTTGTTTGGCAGAAAAAGAAGTTTTAGTGCTCTACCTGCATGGATTCATTTATTTAATTGTCCTAACAGTTTGATTCATTGAGACAGGCTGTAAGAGTTTACATCCGTGCTTTAGAGGTGAGACCCAGATTGCTTAACAGATACTTGCCATAGGTTGTTAAGTGATGGAACCAGCCTTTAGTTGGGCAATCTCCAGATGCTACACTGAAAGAGGCTGGACACACGACTGAAGCAGAATCCAAATCTTTTTTTTTTTTTTTAATTTATTATGTTATGTTAGCCACCATACAATACGTCATTGGTTTTTGATGTGGTGATCCACGATCCATTGTTTTCGTATAACACCCAGTGCTCCATGCAGTACGTGCCCTCCTTAATACCCATCACTGGGCTAACCAATCCCCCCTCCCCCCTCCCCTCTAAAACCCTGTTTGTTTCTCAGAGTCCATAGTCTCTCATGGTTCATCTCTCCCTCCGATTTCCCTCCCTTCATTTTTCCCTTCCTTCTCCTAATGTCCTCCATGCTATTCCTTATGTTCCACAAATAAGTGAAACCATATGATAATTGACTTTCTCTGCTTGACTTATTTCACTTAGCATAATCTCCTCCAGTCCCATCCATGTTGATGTAAAAGTTGGGTATTCATCCTTTCTGATGGCTGAGTAATATTCCATTGTATATATGGACCACATCTTCTTTATCCATTCATCTGTTGAAGGGCATCTCGGCTCTTTCCACAGTTTGGCTATTGCGGACATTGCTGCTATGAACATTGGGGTGCATATGGCCCTTCTTTTCCCTACATCTGTGTCTTTGGGGTAAATACCCAGTAGTGCAATTGCTGGGTCATAGGGTAGCTCTATTTTTAAATTTTTGAGGAACCTCCACACTGTTTTCCAAAGTGGCTGTACCAACTTGCATTCCCACCAACAATGTAAGAGGATTCCCCTTTCTCCACAACCTCTCCAACATTGTTGTTTCTTTCCCTGTCCATTTTTGCCATTCTGACTGGTGTAAGGTGGTATCTCAATGTGGTTTTAATTTGAATTTCCCTGATGGCTAATGATGATGAACATTTTTTCATGTGTCTGTTAGCCATTTGTATGTCTTCTTCAGAGAAGTGTCTTTTCATATCTTCTGCCCATTTTTTGACTTGATTATGTGTTTTTTGGGTGTTGAGTTTGAGAAGTTCTTTATAGATCTTGGATACCAGCCCTTTATCTGTAGTGTCATTTGCAAATATCTTCTCCCATTCTGTGGGTTGCCTCTTTGTTTTGTTGACTGTTTCCTTTGCTGTGCAGAAGCTCTTTATCTTGGTGAAGTCCCAAAAGTTCATTTTTGCTTTTGTTTCACTAGCTTTTGGAGATGTATCTTGGAAGAAGTTGCTGTGGGCGATGTCAGAGAGGTTACTGCCTATGTTCTCCTCTAGGATTTTGATGGATTCCTGTCTCACATTGAGGTCTTTCATCCACTTTGAGTTTATTTTTGTGTATGGTGTTAGAGAATGGTCGAGTTTCATTCTTCTGCATGTGGCTGTCCAATTTTCCCAGCACCATTTATTGAAGAGACTGTCTTTTTTCCATTGCATGTTTTTTCCTGCTTTGTCAAAGATTATTTGACCATAGAGTTGAGGGTCCATATTTGGGTTCTCTATTCTATTCCATTGGTCTATATGTCTGTTTTTGTGCCAGTACCATGCTGACTTGGTGATCACAGCTTTGTAATATAGCTTGAAATTGGGCAATGTGATGCCCCCAGCTTTGTTTTTCTTTTTCAACATTTGCTTGGCGATTCGGGGTCTTTTCTGATTCCATACAAATTTTAGGATTGTTTGTTCCAGCACTTTGAGAAATGTCATTGGAATTTTGATCGGGATGGCATTGAAGGTATAGATTGCTCTGGGTAGCATAGACATTTTAACAATGTTTATTCTTCCAATCCATGAGCATGGAATGTTTTTCCATCTTTTAGTGTCTTCTTCAATTTCTTTCATGAGTGTTCTGTAGTTCCTAGAGTGCAGAATCCAAATCTTATGGGGAATTCCAGGTTCGACCACCATGAAACCTGAGAGATAACCAAAGATAGAACTCTATTTCATTTCCCTGATTAACTGACACTTCCCAGCCACCTTTCTCCTCTGCTTCTTTCCTGTGCTTTTTGGGATACTCTCTGCCTTCTGCCTAATGCTCAGTACCCTTATGTCTGGAGCCTGGCATGGATTCTGGTACACAGAAGACAATAAATATTTACTTTATGAATAAATGACTGATAGGGTGCTTCTGGGTGTGGACACAGTGGTCAGACTGCCTGGGTCCTAGCTCCACCACAGTCCCTTGCCTTGTGTCCTTGGGCAAAGTTTCTTCTTGTGCCCCATTTCCTTACCTATGAAATGGAAATAGAAGAATCCTGAGATCATAAGATGGTTGTGAAGACAAATTGACATTACATAGCAATAATGATTAAAATGGTGATGATGATGGCCCCTAATAGTTAAAAGAGACCTCAGGAAGAGAGTTCAGTTTAACCCCCCCCCCCCCACCAAATTTTTTATGGTAGAATTTTAAGAGTTGTGAAATATTTTTTGGGTAGGAAAACCTACCTAAACTATATAGGATGTACTTACTATTAGGCACCTTAAACTATAGCTTATAGTATATTTTCTCTTGTTGTGAGAACTGCTACTCATTAATGTGTTTACTGAGTGCTTATTATAACAGCTAACATCCACTGACTGCTTACCATGCAGTCAAGGTATAGAGAGGATAAGTAACTTATATAAGGTCACACAGCCATTACACTGTAGTCCTGAGATTTAAACCTAGGCAACCCACCTCCAAAGCCAGTGCTCTTAACCCCTGCACTACTGAGCAGTATGGGTTTGAACAAGAACCTATTGTCTCCAGGGGCCCACTGTGCTGCCAAGAGAAATGAGACGCTCCAGCTGAGATACTTCAACAAGTCACCAACAGAATGCTATCACTGACTTGTGTAGGGCTATTTTCTTTCTTTCCAAAAGACTGAAAACCAAAACACCACATTGGGACAGGGTGGTATGAGATGACGGCGATAGGGGAAATTTTTATGTAATTAATGTATTTTTAATTTTTTAAAAAGAATTTTATTAATTAAATTTTTTGAAAGAAAGCAAATTTCTGAATTTTATTTTTTATTTTTAAGTTGGAGTAAGAATTTATCTCTGTTGGATATACTGTCTTCTTTACTAAAGACTCCTATTAATTATTCATTCAGATTTCAAAATTATACCGATTATGTGCAGCCACACAGAGAGGTAGAGTCAATGTCATAAATATCTAGTGTCCTACTTTCTAGTACCTGATTTCTCCAAAACTTTTTGGTGTGGCAGTGGCAAAAATAGTCAATTTAATTCAATTTAACAGTCATTTATTGAGTACCTACCATGTGCCAAGTACTATGTTGTAAGACCTTGTCCCAATTTTCGAGGAGGATAGGGAAGAAAACAAACAAATAAATTTATACATACATATATTGTTGACCCTTGAACAATGTGGGGGTTAGGGGTGCCAGCCCCTAATGCCATCAAAAATCTGCTTATAACTTTTGACTGCCCCAACTATTAATAGCCTACTGTTGACCTGAAGACTTATCGATAACACAGACAGTTGATTAACACATATTTTGTGTTATATGTATATATACTGTATTCTTACAATAAAGTAAACTGGAGAAAAGAAAATGTTAAGAAATCATAAGGAAGAGAAAATGATATTTACATTGCTGAACTGTATTTATCGAAAAAAGTCTTTGTATAAGTGGACCCGTCCTGTTCAAACCCATGTTGGCCAAGGGTCAACTGTATATCCACATATATATATATATACATATATATATATAGATATATGAAATTATACATAGTTTTGTAATATAAAATAATATAGGATATAAATTTTATACACATGTACATACTTTTAAATACAGTAGAATAAGACTGATAATAGGTACAGAAGTAGCTTAGAGTCTGGATGGATTGACACCTCTGATTTGAGAGGGCATCAGAGTAAGCTTCCTGGTAGAGGTAATGTATATGTCTTCTTAAAAGTTTACCAGGTAAGCATTCCAGGTGAAAGAGGAATAAAATGGAAATACAAGAGCATTGTCCTGACCAAAGATTGCAAATCAGCTGATGACTGGAAACTAGGAATCTGACACCTATTCACACAGGTGGGAATTTTCACTATTTATTCTGCTGCATGAGGACAAAGCTAGATTGAAGATAAGAGATTATAGAACTAATCTGTTGTTGGATATTTGTCAAGTAAATTCTATAGCAAAATTTTATGTGGGATGTTAGTGAGGAAATAGTTCAAATGATGCCTCATGGAGTCTAGGATAGAGAATTCCATACACTGGTCAATTTAGAGGTCTACAGGTTAATCTTACCTGTTACCTCAGAATCAACCTAGAAAAGATCAACCAACTCAGAAAAGAACACTGCTATATGTATATGCATATATATATATGCATACATATATATGCATACATATATATAGCATTATATATGTATATGTATGTACACATATTCATACATACATACATATATATTTTTTGAACGACCTCATTGGAATATAATGCACACTAAACTGCATATATTTTAAATTTATAATTTGACAAATATATGCACCCATGAAACCATCACCATAATCAAGGTAGTGAATATATCCATTATGCCCAGAAGTTTCCTGTGCTCTTTTAAATCCCTCCATTTCTGTCTTCACCTTGGTAAATGTTCTGTGAGCACTTGACAAGAATGAGTATTTGTTGTTGAGGGGATTATTTTGTAATTGTCAATTAGGTCAAGTTTGTTGATAATATTATTCAGGTGTTCTAGATCCTCACTGATTTTTCTGTCAACTTGTTTTATCAATTATTGAAGTAAGGGTATCTGACAGCTTCAACTATAATTGTGGATTTGTCTGTTTCTTATAGATAAAATCTAACAGTTTTTGCTTTATGTCTTTAGAGGCTGTGTTATTAGGTGCATAAACATTTAGCATTGCTATGTCCTCTTCATCAGTAGCTTAAAAAAGATGGAACTTTATTTCTGTCCTTGTAAGAGATCTATTCAGAACTACCTAGGCTCCTTCTGTCTTCCTCTTCTAATGTCCTAATGCATGGTCTAAGATGGCTGCTGGAGCCTAGCCATCATATCTGTTTTTCAGACAGAAGGAAGGAAAAAATAAGGAAAGGGTAAAAGCAATAACTGTCTTTAAGAAACTATCTCTGAATCCCAAACAACTCTTCTGCATAAATCTCATTGGTTAGAAATTATTTCCATGGCCATTCCTAGTTATAAAGGAAGTTGAAAATATCTTTTTAGCTGGCAATATTGTCACCATACCACGAATAAAATTAGTGTTCTATTGCTGAGGACAAAAGGGAAAATAGATATGGACAAGGAAGAAGCAGTTTTTTTCAAACCTATCTTATAGGTATAATGTAAGAATTAAATAAAAAATGCACATAAAACATGTGACATAGTGTCTGTACTGTGTTAATTGCTCAGTAGATGTTATCTTCACAAAGTCAATTCAAAACAACCCCTTTTCGGAAGCATTGTATAAGGGCAATTAGCTGTAAACTAAAGGGTCTCTTACCTACACTCGAATGAACTGGTTTTTCTCCCTCATTGCTGTGGTGTAGATGGAGTCTATGACACCATGCATATGACTAACAGCACAGGATCAAATAATAAGTCTCCTTCACACTGTATTGGTATAATGTACCCCACATCTAATTGCCCTTTGTTGACCTGAAGAGTTATTAATCACTGTTAGAAAGACATACTAATTGTACCTGATCAACCTGACAAAATAAGCAAATCATAAAGCCAACCAAGTAGAAATCAAACAGAGAGAAAATGAATTTTTTTTTGTTTATAAGACTACCATATTTATTCACGATATGAAGTAAACAGTCATTTATTGACTCAAGTTCCTTCATTGACATCTTATCTCAGGTTATTTGCTTTAATAGTTTAGCACCCGTCAGTAAGTAGAGAAAGCTGTCCGCATCCATCTCATATGCTAGCATCAGCATCATCATCATCATCGTCAACATCATTACCTTCCCTGTGGTCATGATTACCCTCATGCAGGAACATTTTCACTAACCTACAATTAGCTTAGCCAGAGATGGTAAACAAAGAGGCACAGGCAGACTTGACTTCCCTTCCCCTTGATCTGCCTGACTAGGGATAGATCTAGCTGGAGTGTTAACTAAGCACTGGGAGATAAGGCTATCACCAGCTGGGGAAGTGAGGCTGGGAGACAAGTCCATTAAAAACATGGGAGACTTAACTTATCACTACACGTGACTATGTGCTTTTAAATGTCGACAACTTCTATAAAAATTCCATCTTCCTCACATGTGGTCAACTTGACTTACTGCAGTGAAAACTGGCAAGGTTCTGACCCTTCACATTTATCTCAGTCAGAGCCAGATAACCTTGCCCTGTAGTCTAAAAATATCCTGCTGTCCCTGGTTTTCTTTTTATCTCTCTAGCAATCATGACAAAAATGAGCCTGGGCCTTGGAAACGACATGTAGACTTGGAAAATGGTGCATTCCCACCCCTGCAACCCAAACACACTAGACCTTTGTTTTAGAAATTGTGAGCACAAAACCTTATGCCAAGGGGTGAGGTGAGGACACCTGCAGGTTTTCTCAGGCTCCTGCGCCCCAGATTGTAGCTGCTCCTTAGGTCTGCTGATCACGCTGCAGCTTGGCGACACTTTCAGTAGCTTGTTCTTCCTGCATATTGTTCACTGGGGTAATAGAATTAGCAGGCAGAAGTCCTTGTTCTAGTCCTATTTTGTCACCAAACCCTGTTGGCCTTGAGAAAACCACTCAGATTTTGGGTTCTCTATTTCCTCATCTGTAAATGAGGACCATTAATAAATCATTTTTTAAAATTTTCCAACCTCTATGTTAATGACTCTTTCCTCTTGCTATAAACTCCCCCGCTGGTGGCTTTCCTTATTTAACATCTTCTTGTATTTTCTCTTCCGTCTCCATCTGGGAGCCAATTACGAGTACTCTGGGATGGTCAGTAATTCAACATGGTGAGCACCCTGTATCTCCCATGCTGCATACAAGCCGACTGCAGTTTCATTAGTTGCTAAGGTTGATCTGAGATAAACAAAACGGTGCTTTTGGCATAAGGTGGTTGGGGCTGCTGGTATGTTCCTGGCAGTGTACTAAATTATGGGAACAGAAAAGCTTTCCAATGTGGTCTTAGTAAACATTCCAGGAAACACAAAGCCAGCAGAAAGAAGCCTAGGTGCCTGATTTTAGATGTAATAGTGGGGCTTGGGACTAATCACCCAGACAGTCCTTTCAGTCATGTTGAGAAAGGACAGTCCACACTGTGCTTAGTATAAAATGAGATTTAGGCTTTTGGAGGCATTGTGCTTGTTTGACCAACCCAAGTTCAACACTAATTTGGTTCTGGGAGTGTAGTATTGACCTGACTGATTTGGAGTGTGTCTCCTGAATTTTGCTCCTCTGGTCAGAGCTGATGCAGGCTTGAAGTGAGCTGAATTTGGCCTCAAACGGATACTGTAGATGGAGCCCAAATGTTTTAAATGGTCCACAAGCAGATTGTTATTAATGAACTTTGTTAATTATCACCTTAAGCTGTATTTAAAAATGACCTTTTTAAGTGATGCTTCAGAAGCACGATCCATACCAATGTGAGAAAGCCTTTGACTTGATTAGATCCCAATACCTTTCTCTTGATGAAATTGCAACTTATTAACATTCTCAAATGAGATGGAGCTATAAATGTAAGTGGGTTTTAATACAATCATTTTTGAAGAAATGTCAAACTTCATTGCACACCTCTCCCTCCCGCCTCCTTCTTTAATGGCAGAGTTCAGTGAAGGACTGAGCCAGATTAATGAGCAAGGGACGGAGGGGATTTTGGAGCCAAGGAAAAGACCACATGGCAAATCAGTCTTTAATTTAATCATCTCAGTAGCCTATTCAGTGAGTTAGCATTATTGAACTACTGATCGTATTTATGTACCTGTGGAAGGAAAAATGAGGGAGAAATTAGGGCTGTGTTTATGGATATAAGGGAGACAGGAAAAGAGCAAAATAGTCAGCCTGAGAAGTCTGTGACCTGGAACGAAAAAGCATAATTGGCTAAGTAAATCCACGTAATTGAATTAAATATGAATAGCCACTGATTGAGAATTGCACCATGGACAGAATATGCTTGCTGTTAATGACCCACGATTTATTTACACCTTAAACACCGTGTTTCCTTACTGCTCTAAAGTAGTAAAATTGCCTTCTTCCTGGTGAAATTTATTGCCATTTAAACATGCCAAAAGGCCATTCTGGCAGTCATTACAATAATCTATCATTTCTGCAACTGCTGGTATCCTGTTCTGTGGTCAAATTCAATCTGAGAAGGGTCAACAGAATTTTTCCACCAAATGCTTCCCTCTTGACTATCATCAATTTACTTTTGTCAACAAAAAGGGCATTACTATGGAATGAAATAGAAGATCCCCTTAAGACCTCTGGCAAACACCATGAGCTTCTCTGAGTCCAGTGTCTTTTCAGTCTGCAGATCTGTCTTTTGCATGTGCCTGTGTGCACAGTTGGACCACCTTGTGCAGAAGCATGAGCAGGAAGCCTGCCACCTGTCTGTTTTTCTCTCCAATGACAAAAAGAAACATACCTGACAGTAGCTGACACTCTTTATAGTTTCTGGCTTCCAGTGGGACTGGCATATTCTCTGCAGGAGGAACTTTCTGGGCTTTAGAGACGAATTGTTGCCATCGTTAGTCACACCTCTCTTTCATACTGTACCCCTTCACACCTCTTTTTATCTTGTATTATACGATATTTCTAGTTCGAGTCTCAGGTCAACACATTCCAAACACTACACAGCAGGGGATGCTGGCTCTGTGGTATAAAAAAAGGAAAAAAATTCCCTCTGGGGTTGAGGTAAGCATTGAGATTTTCTCCACTCAGAAAAAATGAGGAGGAAAATTAAAGAAAAAAATGCAGTAAATTCTGGCCGTCCCCTGTATTTTCTCTGACAAACTTATTTAGAGAGGGTATTGTTTCTTTTTATGGAAGCAAGGAGAGAAGCCATATCTGTATTGTCTCTCTTGGTTAATGTTAGAGGGTATAGCTCCCATTTCGGCTTTCCTCCCGTGAGGTCCGTTGTTGCTTTTTCTGTGGATGGGAGGAAGCAGTAAGGCAGAACAAGTGACTCCCCTCTACATTATAATTACATAGTGGTGACTGCATCACCCTTCGGCCGTCACCCCTTCACATAGGCTGGAAATAGGTTATGATTTATCATCACCAGGCTTAATCCTGAATGGTCGGACTGCAAACTTGAGGATGATATAGTGTTTACAGTGGGGTTTTTGGGGGGAGAGGGGGAATAAAAATTAACTTTTTTATTGTTAGTAGCAGTTTTTTATTTCTCCTTTTTTTAAAGATTTTATTTATTTATTTGACAGAGAGAGACACAGTGAGAGAGGGAACACAAGCAGGGGGAGTGGGAGAGGAAGAAGCAGAGCCTGATGCAGGGCTGGATTCCAGGACCCTGGGATCATGACCTGAGCCGAAGGCAGACGCTTAACGGCTGAGCCACCCAGGCGCTCCATTATCTCTTTGATCATATAAAATGTACTTTCACTGTTTATCATTTATCTGTATTTTTACAAGTCCAAGCAGCCTTTTTCTTTCTAGGAAAGTGGGTTTTCCCCCCTAGTTTTATTGAGATATAGTTGACCTTTTAATTATGTATAAGGACCTTGACAAGCAGAGGGTTGCTCTTCTTTGGCCTTTAACACCCCTTTTTTTTTTTTTTTTTGCCATTTATTAGGTTTTAGTTTATGTATCATTTGTCGACTTTTGACTCTATATATTGTTTGGGCAAATTCAGAAATTGGGTTAATCTAGATATATGCCCATTACTTTTGGTTAAAGTCAAAGTTAGGCATAACAACAAATTCATGAATGTTCTATACATCGGATTGAGCTAAACTTAATGAGATAGCATATTTGACAGTTCTCATTATTTAAAGCAATGCCAATCTCCTAGCTTTTAAAACTTCTTTTTTATTCAAAAAAAGTTTATTTTGTTTAGTAATCTCTACACCTAACATGGGGCTTGAACTCATAACTCCTAAGATCACGAGTCACACACTGTACTGACTGAGCCAGCCAGGTACCCTAATCTCCTAGCATTTTAGAAAATATTTTTGTAACATATAGTGTTATAGTAGTTTCAGGTGTATTGTATAGTGATTCAGCAATTCCACGCATCACCCAGTGCTTATCATGAAAAGTACACTTCTTAATCTCTATCACCTATGTCACCCCCCATCCCCTGTAACCATCAGTTTGTTCTCTATAGTTAAGAGTCTGTTTCTTGGTTTGTCTCTCTCTTTTTTTTCCAAAACTATTTTTACTATTACAAAAAATACATGTTTATTGTAGAAAAAAATGGGAAATATAAATAAGAAAAAGAAGAAAATCATTATAAAATATCATTAAAATCATTAACAATCCCACAGTATAATCACTGTTAATATCTGAGTGTACATAATTCCATATTTTTCTATCTATCTATATGTTTGCAGAAAAGAAAAATATATATGCACACTATGAGCTTTATATAAGATGTTTATGGGAGTGCTGTTCATAATAGCAAATACCTGCAGACAATTGATCAAGATAAATTGTAGTTCATTTATATCATGGAATAGTATACAGTAGTCAAAATGAATACACTGAAGCTGGGGGCAAAAATAGCTGAACCTCAGCAATAGAATTTGGAGCAGAAAGTATCAGTCCCCAAGGATTATATACAGTGCAATACCTTTTCTGTCATTAAGTCACAAACAACAAAATTGAAAATATTTTTACCTCTGCTTTAGGCATACAGAGAGATGTGTTAGAAGTCAGAGCGTTTTATGCAGAAGTGGGAATAGCAATAGAGCGGTTACCTGCTGTCCAGATCTGGAGAAGAAACCTGGGGACTTTCAAACCAGTTTCTCTGTTTTCAGTTCCAGTTCTCATCTCTGCTTGCAGGCTATTGTTATCTCAATCTTGACACTATTGATGTTCTTGATAAGATAACTCTTTGTTATGGGGGGGCCATCCTGTGCCTTGTAGGATGTTTAGCAGCAGCCCTGGCCCCCACCCACTAGATTCAGTGGTACCTTTTCTCCAGTAATGATAATAAAAAATGTCTCTAGACGCTGCCACAGGTCTCGTGCTGGGCAGAATTGCCCCTGGTTGAGAACCACTATGTTAGGAGAGTACCTACATATCAATTGTTATTGGCTCAAGAAGAATATAAATGGTAAAGTGGATTTTATTTTTAAAATTCTATGCTTTTAAAAAGTAATCACCACTTAGGATTATTCATGCTGCAAACGCTACAAAATTTAGTTTCCCACTTGGTTTATTTTGGTGTTGGTAGGGCCCACTGAAATAATATAACATAGGCAACTAAAATGCCTTGGTACAGAAATGGATTTTATTGTTTTATTAAGAAGTCCTTTGTAAAACCCACTGACATATTTTTGTTGGCTCCTATGGAGCCGTATTCTGCAACATCATTGATTCTCTAGGCAGTATGGAAACTTCTGGTAGGGACCCCATCCTGCTGGGTGACCTCAGGAAAGCCACTGTGCTTCATCAGTCCCATATGAGAGAGAAAATAAAGAGCAGTCATAACAAACTGGCTAGCCTAGAAGGCCTTCTGAAGAAAGGTCTATGTGAGGACAAACTTGTAATATTTATTGTGATTATCAGCCCCTCAGGGGCCTTTTGAAGAATTCTGTCTGATTTATCAGGCAGCTGCCCCATGGATATACATGAAGTGAAAAAGGAAGGAGTGAGGGAGGGGAGAGAGGTGGCGAGCGTGACCAGGTTGATGGCAGTGCTCCAAGGGTGACCTCATATTTACCCCCAGATGTTCAAATCATTTCTAAATATCATCACAATCCTGGTGTGGTGCCATTTTCTGTTCTTGCTAAACTTTGGGAAGCAAGGAAGACTTCGGAATGTTAATGCTCACTTTAGCCCGTGAAAGACATGGTAATACTCAAAAGTAGCCTGACCTTTTCATTGTTCATTGCTGATTGGTTGACTGACCATTCCTATTCCCTATTCCAACTGCTTCAGCAACTTCCTTGTCTCCTTCCCTTCTTAGCACCGGGTACATAATTCTGTTGAGACCCTGGCCTTTTTCAGTATATTTCTTTGCCAAAATCTTGTTCATCTTACTCTGGCCCATGAATTTTCTTCCAAGGTAGGAACTAAATGGTGGAATTAAAGCTTAGCAGAAAGATCAAAATCAATGGATGCTAGCTAGTATCTGAAATTACCCATTCATCAACAAAAAAGGAACTAAGTGATAGGCTAGTTTGTATTAGAAGCTGAGCATTGTCCTTACCTTCAGAGAGGGTAAGTTAATTAAAATGGCTTTGAGGAGGAATACTCAGGTTCTAACTAATTGCAAACAAGAAGGGGATATGTATAATAAAAATACCACTTTCAAATATTCTTCAAACATCTTTTTTGCTATTTTATAAAAATAGCAAGGTTACTATTTAAGGTTGATTGTTATTTAAGGTTGTCTTTAAGGTTCCATTTATCAATATCATTTCCACCGTGACTAGATTTCCTATCTATCCTGGCTAAAAATTCCCACCACTAGAGTCATTCCTGCCCATTAAGGTAGGAATATTTACCCTAGCGGCTATTACTTGAATTCACATCTGTTATCTTGAAAGGATAGAGGAACTGGAGGGAAGAAGAAGTACAACCATCTTCTACAAACACACTTTCAAAAAATTAGCATTAAATAGTTGATTAAATTACCCACTTTGACATCAAAAGCAGAGAACAAGTTCTGGGCTATGGAATAGATGAAAGACAAACTTGAAATAAACCATCATTTTCTGATATTGGCTCTAAGAATGTGATGCTGGCTAAATCCATTCTCAAACTGTTCCTATTTCTCTGATATAGAATAAGACATATTTGTGAAAAGAAGCTGGGGTCTTGAATCCATCACCAAAGTAGTGACAACCCTGTCAGCTTTAACTAGACAAAGGAAGCAATCGTTTAGTATGATCTTCACCACTTACAGATAAAGTAATCACTAAACACATGTTAGATGACACAAAGATGTCTCTTCGATGACACTTCCCTGAAAATGAAGAGCTGAGGCTCACCAGGCAATATGAAACACATGAACCAATACAAATCGAGGCTTTTCCTCCCCCATGTTAGACACTCTGTCCTGACACTTAACAAGTAGACTTATCTCTAAAGGGATTAACTAAGAAATAATTGCATGCAGCTTGCACCCTGCTGAGCTATCTCATACACCCTTATCAAAGATCACTTTGAAATGGGCAGAGATCTGCTGGGTGCTTTATAAGCAATTAGTATCATTAACTAAAGGAATTACAGTAAAGAAGTCCGTTTGGAGTGACACTGAAAAAATGTAACAGAATTATTCATTTTTTCACCTTCATTTTAGATGCAATAAAGACTGCTTGAGATTATGACCTCCAGAAGGCGGGGACTGAGTCTGTCTTCATGCTGTGTTCCCAGTCCGGGATGTGCACATTCCAATTTGTAGGATGAATGAATTAATGAACAAATGTTTGCATTATATCAGAATTCATGTGCAATTTCAGTGATAAAGGGAATGATGGTCATGGGGTGCCTCAGTTGATTAAGCATCTGCCTTTGGCTCAGGTCATGATCTCAGGATCCTGGGATCAAGCCCCATGTCGCGAGCTTCCTGCTCGACAAGAAGTCTGCTTCTCTCTCTCCCTCTGCCCCTCCCCACTGCTCATTTTCTCTCTCAAATAAATAAAAAAAATCTTAAAAAAAATAAAAAAAGGGAATGATGGTCATATTGTGAATTCCTCCATAGCATTATAATTGCTAACATTTATTATTTACTGTGTGCCAGACACTTAAAAAAAATGCTCTGCGTATATAAACACATATAATCCTTCAACAATCCTATATAGTAGGCACTGTTTTAATCACAATTTACATATGAGGAAATTAAAACTTAGAGGTAAAGTAATTTGCCCAAGATCATGCAATTGGAACTAGAATTTGAATTTAAGTCTAGCAAATTTTGATAATCCATTATACTGTTTGAGTGCAATTTAATTTACTAAAATTAATCAAAACTGAAATTAAAGAAAATTAAAAAAATTTAAATTTTAGTTTGCTAAAATTAGTTCTAGACTTTGGGTCCTCTATCCAGTAAGGTGCAAACCATTCTCTATCCCATCATTTCTCCTTTCCTCCTCCTTGCTTTATTCTTTCTTTCCTTTCTTTCTCATCTTCTTGCCTTTCTCTACCCCAAGGTGGTAGATTACTTTGAGGAGTAGGGTCCAGATTGTCAAAGAGAGTGAGGGTAAAAATCATTCCATTTCCCACATGGTTTCCCTTTTCTCCTTTTTATGTTGCTGCTTGTGGTAATAGAGGATGTGCCATAAGTAAATAAACCCCAAGAAAACAAATTAAATTGTAATGTCTAGGTCTTTGTTTTTATTTTGGATTTGGAACCCTAGCTCTATCACTCACTGTCTTTCTGCACTTCTCTTAGCCTCTGTATCTTTGTCTGTGTCTAAGGGTTGTGGCGATGAAATGACAGGATATATACAGTGCTGCCATCTTGCTTTGCTCAAATTGTGTGAATTCCGTCAATGTTTAGTTCTTTTTCCCGCTGCATCTCTTGGAAAATAATGATCAAGCCATGATGTCAGAGAGTGGGGCAATAGAAAGAATTCAAGGATGAAACAAGGAGTTTAGGTATAGGTCCACCTGAACAAGCCTTGTGTATTTAATGACACTATGGTGCATTCTCTTGAAGAGTCTAAAACCACTTTTTACCCAGGAAGAAGTGTCTTTCTTAGCCAGGTTCCACATGATGGCCCATTTCAGTGACTCCTCAGTAGGAGTCACTAAGTGAACCAATGGCCTGTCTTCAAATTCTTTGGGTGGACTTTGAAACTTGACTTCTTCAGGTCATTGTTTGAGTCACCTGATCCAGAACTCCCTGGAGCTGTGCCCAGTCTGTGGGTTTTAACATTCCTGGAAGGAGCCATCTAGTTTCTGGTACTGCAAACAGTAACCTGACCCTTTCTCCTTGATCAAGGGCTGGTGTCAAGGCACTTGAAAAGCAGAAAGCCCAATGAAGAAGACATCTGCCCACAATTATATCAGCACTGGCTTTGTTTAGTTTTCAAGGAGTTACAAACAGGACACCATTGCAGGAACAAATTCAAGTTTTGGGGGGCCTGAAGCTTATATAATTCAGGGGAACTCTTTAAGAGAAAGTATCAAAGTACTCCTTGAACATATTGCTAGGGCCTCTGGCAAGGCTTTGGAGGAGCCTATGTAATTGAGAGACTCTGCAAATAGACTTCATTAGCTTTGTGTTAAATCTACCCATGGTCGTATGACTCATTGAATCAAGTAAAGCCTTTTTGGATCCTTAGCCAGGACCTCAGCTGGGCCCATTTTATTGGGAGCTTATGCTAACTTACTGTATGAAAATAATTTATTCTCTTTCTTTTTCCTTTTTACCTGTTTGAATGCAGTCAGTTCTTCCTGTGTTGGAATTATCAGAAGCTTCCAAATAATCACTATAAAGTTACCCTTGGCAGGCGGATTATAATTATTGATTTGTAACAAAAGCTAAAAATTTTAGGCACATGTTCCAGACTCTGGGATAAACACTTAATATGTAGTCTCCTATTTAATTCTTACACAGTCTCTGTGAGGTATCTGTTCTATTATTTTTCTCCCTCTGTAAAATAACTTGCTCATTCTCATGCCCAGTGGGTGGACGAAACAAGGTTCAAACTTAGGCTTGTGTGATTAGATTAGAATCCAAGTTGTCAACTATTTTGCTATAATTTTAGGATTGAATGTGTATGTGGTAGGTGGATGACCAGTTATGCAGTGGAAGCAGTACACTTTTTAAAAAGCAGGCAATTTGGGATCCAATTCTCCTCTACCTCATTCTCCTTTCCCCCTTTCTTTATTATCCAAATGACGGTTCATCCGCTAACAAATGAACCTAATGTTCCTCCCTCCATACATAAGAAATCTCTTCCCCCTAGCTGCTCTCAGGATATGCAACTAATGAATCACTGAACACTACATCAAAAACTAATGATGTACTATACAGTGGCTAACTGAACATAATAAAACAACAACAATAAATGAACCTACTTTTTCTACACCTCAAGTGTCCCAGCTATAAACTGGGATGATAATACTTTATCTGCTTGAAAGCTGCTGGCCAGATCATATGTCCCTTGAGGTTCCTTCTTGATTTAAGCTCTATAATTACTCAATCACTGCTCAAGTTCCTAAACACCTGTCTCACTATTTGCCTAAATTCAGATCTTAAATAAATAACTGACATCCAAATGTTGTCCCAGAGTTTAGGATGGAGCCAGCCATCAAACAGAAGTCTCCAGTGGAATGAGCCAGTGTTGAGACTTTGAAAAACAAAGATCAATCTGAAGTTCAAAGAGGGGAAGAAAAAGGTATGTTCCTAGTTAAATGCACCCATGTTGAACTGAAGACTCAGAAAAGTTCTTTTCATTTTATTTTATGTTGGACTGACTTTTAAGAAAACAATCTTGGAAGTGTTTATTTTATAACTCTAACAGCATCCAAGAAATTGTGGATAGCCAAACTCTGAAAGAGCACAGTTGTGAATAGAACTTATTTTCAGTAAGCAGAAAGCCCTTTCCTGTCCTGGACCTACATGACCATAGTGAAGCTGTCCCCCTAAAAGAGGACAAAAGATACTGTCACCTGGGTAGGGCCTCCTGAGCTAAGAAGTCCTTCTTCTGATGCCTCTTCTTGAATTTGACTATTTGAAAGCTCATTCTTTATTGCAAAATGGGAGAGAAAGCATATTTCTTATCCTTTTGGTTAGTATTGTAGCCTAGATTATGATTTGGTGATTTTGGGAAAAAGGTGTTATCTTAGACCAGAGTAGACATTTTGTGTTTTACAGCATTGATGATGTGTATTAGCATGGTGTTTCTACTCTCTGTGACTTCTTTGCTATTTAAGCAGTTTTAACCAGACAAACATTGTGTAGATCTTTGTTTCTACTATCTAGATTTGTCCAAGATATAACTTTAGATAGTATAATGGGCATTGTGTGTGTGTGTGTGTGTGTGTGTGTGTGTGTGTGTGAGATGTATGTGGCCAACATCTAAAAAGCACAGAAAAGATCTGGAAATGAGTGAAGTGATAACACCGTTAGTTCTTAATACATATATGCACCCTGAAATTTTTGTTAACTCTTTTTAATACTTTATCAAAATATTATATTGAAGGGCAAATCCTATTGCTGTTAATCTGTATTTAAATTTTTAATGAAATCTAGATATGGATATCTAAAAATATTTATCAGAGTTTAGATTGGAATTTTGTTTAGACTTGTGTCCAGCTTGATAAAAAGTGACAATGCTTTTAACATTATTTGGTAAGTATATAACATGTACATCATTTCAAAAAATACTGCCATGACTGTCTTACACATATTTAAGCTTGAAATTTTGAAGTGTATTTTCTTTCTTTCTTTTTTAATTTTCCCCTCTTTTTGGTTTGTTTTTGTTATTGATATTAAACAGTGTAATCTTTGCAAGTGTATGTTGGAGATTATTCTGGAGTAGTTATTGCCTTACCAGAAATGTTAGTAAGAAATGTTCTTTAGAGTAGAAGGATAGACTTGAAAAGAGTTCTTTGTTACTGGGGAGAGAGTGGTGGGGAGTGAATTTTACTTTCATCTCCATTTATTAAAAATCCATAACTGAAATATATTTTATTTCAGAGACCAGCAATTTTAGAATTTCAGATAGTACTTGCTCAGGAGTACATGCTACTCAAGATACTAAGAGAATAACAAGATAATGTAGATCTACTGTTGAATTAGAGTCTGTACTGAGGGTTGATGGAGGGGAGGCAGGTGGGGGGATGGGTTAAATGGATGATGGATATTAAGGAGGGCACTTGTTGTGATGAGCACTGGGTGTTATATGTAAGTGATGAATCGCTAAATTCTACTCCTGAAACCAATATTACACTATATGTTAACTAATTAGAATTTAAATAAAAACTTGCAATAAAAAAGAAAGAGTCTGTGTACTTGAACAGATGTACTTGAATCTTACATATCTCAAAAAAAAAGTGTTTTAGAATGTTGTTTTTTTAGAAAAACCCTAAAGGTTAGATCAAGGTGTATGGTTTGTTTTAACAGACATTTAGGTTAATCATGAAGGTAAGGAAGTCATTGTGGGTCAAAATCAAAACTCATGTTACTCTCATGTTATTCATATTTTGTTTCTGTTCTATTGGCTTTATTTTCAAAATTGTAGCTGTAGTATTAGTTTCCCTTTATTGGTATTCTTGCATATACTATTCACTCAATAAATAAGTATGACTTTCCCCGAAAAAGTGAAAATGCTTTGACAGTTTATTTTTTAAAAATTTTTTATTTTTTTGGAGAGAGAGAGAGAGAGAGAGAGAGAGGATGGGGGGAGGGGCAGAGAGCGAACCTCAAGCAGACTTCATGCCTAGCACAGAGCCTGACGTGGGGCTCGAACTCACAACCCTGAAATCATGACTTGAGCCAAAATCAAGAGTCAGATGCTTAACCAGCTGAGCCATCCAGGTGCCCCCAAAGTGACAATGCTATAATGAAAAAGAGCATCAGATGAGTAAGTTCTGAAGAATGGGTTCTAGTTTGAATTCTGTTATTACCTACTCATGTGACTTTGAGCAAGTCTTGCAGTGTCACTGAATCTGTTTCTCCATCAGCAAATTAGGAATAATAATGTCTCCTTGAAATCTCTCATAGGCTGAAGCAAAATCCAAATAAATCAATATATCTATGGAATTTAAGTGCTATGAAAACACAAGATACCATTATTTCTTCAGATTTTAGCTTTCACACATAGAACATGAAAAGAACACAATTACATGACATGAATGTGACATTGTTTATCCTCATAGCAAGAATAGACTATTTTTCTAGTTTTCTGTCTAGACTATGCATAGGCATATGGTTATGATATCTGTTCTGTAGATAAGAATAACCACTTAGAGATACATTGTCTAAGGAAATATATGACTTAACTGAAACATGGACTTCTGTCATATTTAAGAATTAAACCAATTCTGATTATGCAGATGGCTTCTAGAAGCAGTTTAATGTAATACATAGAGGCTTTTAACCAGGTTATGCCTCAAAATATATGGAGTTTTCTAAAACCGCACACCTGTGGGTTCCTGTCTTGGAGATTTTTTGATCCAGAAGGTCTGAGTGGGGTCTGAATATTTGTAGAGTTGAGAAGCAATGCAGTATGTTTCTATTTATAAGGTGACTATCCTGGAATGCAGTGAGGTTAATGTTTTCCATTGGTTCTAGTTGAATTTTGCCAGTGATACCACCCACATGGCACGAATTGTCATTAACACCTAGTCTTCAGTCTTATGTTCTCTTCCCCATGTGCACCTGCTGGTTAATCTTTCTTTCTTTTTTTTTTTTTTTTTTAACTATTTTATTTATTTGACAGAGAGAGAGACAGCAAGATAGGGAACACAAGCAGGGGGGAGTGGGAGAGGGAGAAGCAGGCTTCCCGCAGAGCAAGGAGCCCGAGGTGGGACTCAATCCCAGGACCCTGGGACCATGACCTGAGCCGAAGGCAGATGCTTAACGACTGAGCCACCCAGGCGCCCTGGTTAATGTTTCTTTCCTCCATCTCCTGAACCTTCAGTTTCTGCTCTAACCATGTTTTTGACCTACCCATTAATGATTCAAGCCATCACAGGCTCCATCAACCAGAAAGGCTTCCCTTACAAGTGATCTCTTTAAAAACCAGCCTAAATCTTAGCCTTCCATGACACCTTTCCAGACTGTGTAGAAGAGAAATATGGAGACCTGCCACCCTACCTCTTAGGTTTTATGAATAGGGAATAGTATGATGAAAGCAGTATTTTAGAAAGACTAAGCTGGCTCTGTGGTGCAGAATGGATTTGAAGGAGGAAAGAGTGGAAGAAGGGCATCAGCTTCATTGGTTTGGTCCAGAGGGCTGATGAGAGAATGATGTAATTTCCTAGTTGACTGAAATAGGGATGATGATGGGAGTGAGGAACACAAAGGATGGAACTGATTTGGGGAGAACAATCCTTTGGTTTTAAACATTCAAGGAATTCAGTGATAATCAACTCTTTGTGCAATAGTGGACCACGAATGCAGATTTCACTGGTGCACAGTGTAGCAGAAAGAGCCTGAACCAGGAGAGAGAAAATTTTCGGTCTTGATTCTAATCCTCACTAGCTGTGTGTCCTTGGACTCCTCATTTGTCATTTTTCTGCTTCATTCTCTTCCTCTGAGGATCAAAACACCTGCTGTATCAACTACATGTGAGAAAAACGTATAACATATACATCACACTTCTGGTTTTCTTAGGTGATAGGTATTTGAGTAAATCCCACTTGAGGAAGAAAGGATATCTGCAAATACAGTCCAGGGCATAGGCGCTATGAGCATTGCAGCTCATTTCCACTTCTAGGTTATGCATTTTGCTCCTGGATTTTAAAAGCCTTGTCCTTGCAGTCAAATTGCACTGGACTTGTTAATAAATGACATCCAGGGAATCACACTGGCATTGGGATTTGTCTATTCAGGCAGGGCTTCTCGGAGTGAGGCAGTACGCTGCCCTCGACAGAGAACTCTGTTTATCACTTTGGAGATGCAATAAAAATAACAAATGTCCAGAGTAAACCTAATTCACTATGCTACTTAGTATTTGAAATACATAAATATGTCAAGCAAAAGACCTCTAATAGACCCTTTTATCCTGGTAATAGTGTACATATAATTTTCCTCTCATTAGTACAAAAACTACCTAGGGAACTCTTGGCCCATCCTTCATCCATTTAATCTGCATTAGCTTACTTTTACCTTGTGTTTAATCTGCTTTCCCTCAAGGTATTTTGAATAAATCAATAGGAATACATGATTGTTTAATGATTTTTAGAAGAGCTCCCTTCGACCACAGCTGCATGATTTAGAATGACTAATTCCACTTTTTACAATTGATCCTTCCCTGTGTGGACCATCCATTTCTGCCAGGCCATTGTGAGAGAATTCTACAGCAGACTGCTCCCTATTCCCGGGGCTCCTGGTGGGCTGGCTGGCTTGCTAGCCTGGCAGAGCCCCTCCCTCATCACCATCTGATTACACATCACATAAAGGCTCACTCTCAGCCCCCTGCTCAGCTGTTGCTCACAGGCAATTTTCTGGGAGCTCAAATGTGTCCAATTTCAAAATTTCTTTCCTCCATTTCTCTCTTCACTGTGAATGCTTGAGAACTGAACTCCCCTTCAAAGACACTCAGAATTTCCTGAGTATTCTGATAGAATAATGGGTGCAGATGTGACAAAGTAGCAATTCACTTGCTAGAGGCTCATGATAGCTGCCTAGGTTTACCTGTGGTGTGTGTGTGTGTGTGTGTGTGTGCGCGTTTGTGTGTGTGTAAACCTTGAGATTCCTATTGTATTTGGTTGCTTTGAGAATTGGAATTGGGACTGAGAGAATCTCAACCTGAGTCAGAACTTGAATGCTCTGAGTAAGGAACTGTGGAGGTGGATGTGCTTGGAGAAGCAGAGAAAATTGATCAGCAAAGGAAGATGAAGCAGAGAGAAGCAAACACAGGAAACTATGTGCAGGCCTACAAAGAGGTCAAGAACTGAGAGTAGTTGCCATCTTCCTGCCAGCTTTGCAGGTCCTGGTTCTGGTCCCCTGAGAACTGGCTGTCTTCCCTCCTTGTGGTTCTCTCTTTGTTTTCTTGTAATAAATCACCTTTTTTTCCTTAGGTAAGTTTGATGTTTCTGTTACTTTAACTCAAGGTACTTAGATTGAAAGACAATAATGTGGCCTGAACTCTGATATGAGACTTAAAGTGACCATATTAGCTTAGATTCCTATCCCAGTGGAATCATGGGGATATTCTTGGAGACTCTCAAGTTCACAGAAAAATAGCTCAACAAACTTGATTCACCATTTTCTGAAGTGGTGGCCAGTTATTAGAGAAAGAAAATGAAATATTTGTCTATATATTGTTTTTTATATAAAAGTACAATGTAGTATGTATTATTACTTAGTAGGTAACACTGCATTTTAGCATGGACTTAGTTGACTATCAGTTTATTCTGCTTCCTGAGTCTATTATTATAATACCTCCCTGAATCTGTTTTCTTACCTGTTGTATAAAATGGGGATAGCAATTTCTTCTCAGGGTTGTTGGACAATTAAATGGGTAACATATGTCAAGTGTCTGGCTCAGTGCTGATGTTCATTTCAGCACAGTGAACATTAATTGAGAGCCTCTGATGTATCCCAATAATAATAGCAAAAATTTGAGAAGCGCTCACTCTGCGCCAGGCATGACTCGCCACACACCCTTTTTAAAACTGGCTTATTTAATTCTCATATCACCCCCATGAGGAATATAGCACAATTGCAGGTGTCCTGCCCTGTGCCCTCTGCACTCACCCTTCCTGCCCACACAGACCTTCCTACTTCCAGCCATGAGCTCCTGCCACTCTCTATCTGACCACCGGGGCCTGCTAAGCCTGCAGAGGGGGAGGGCAGGAGTGGCAGAACTGAGAGTCACACCTGGGCAGCTTGGCTCTGGAGGCCACATGCCTAACCATCAGGCTGCACCACCTTTTTAAGAATAAGTTGGATACACAGAGGTCAAAGCCAAACCAGAAACCAGGGAATTGGGCATCATAGTAGTTTAGAACTTAGGTCTAAAGGTATTCTTCTTCTTCCTCCTCCTCCTCCTCTTCCTTCTTCTTCTTCGTAGGATAAAAGTAGTGCTCAGAGAGATGAAAAGACTTGACTAAGGTCACAGTATTCAATGAACATTAGAAATAGAATCAGAGATAAACTCAGAGCATTTTGGGGGCAGTTTTTAAAACTTCAAAATTTACATGTTATTATTTTGCATCACTTATATGACTTTATAAGAAAGTCATTTGTTAAGGTTCTATGTAACAGCAAGAATTGGACATAGAAGTCACCTGGGCTTCAGAACTGTAACTGCTCTGGCCAGGGAGGGAGGTTGGTGATGGAGAGGACTGGCTAATCGGCCGGATGGGATTCTTTTCCATAGCTCCCATCTGTAGTGCCCACGACTCAGCTGCCTCAAGCTAGAGTCAGTTTAGGACTCATATGGACAGCTTTAAAATATAAGGATGAATCTTATTCTCATTTAAGATTATTTTAGAAATATACTGGGAGGAACAAGTGACAGGAGAGAATATCCATGGGAGAAAACAGCAAAGAAAGTCAGTATTTCCTGTACTGTCCCACCTGCTTGGGTGGACACCAAGTTATTGATCTAGGGAGCTTGATCTCTAATGGACTCATGTAACTCCTGGCTGTCTGAGACCAACAATGCTCCTTTCTCTCACCTCACCCCAATTTTGTTCCTCCTTTCTAAGACCTTTCGCAAGGTCACAAATAACCTTAGTGACCAGCCATGCTCTGGTTCCTACCTTTAGTCTGCTTACCTTAACTAACATCAATGAAGTAGGTACCTGGCTACGCATTTTCTGACCACTCTCTCATTTCATCCTCTCAACAACCTAATGAGGTAGGTAGTCTTATTAATTCCATTTTAGAGATGAGAAAGATGAGGAAGCTGAGGATCATAGAGGATCTACAGAAGGTAAGTGGTAGAGTTGGGGTTCAAACTTGTGCAATCTATCTAAACAACTCTATGTAAACCTTTTACTTTGTACATATTTGTCTACTTGAGACAATTGCTGAACATGAAGGTTTTTAAAATTTTTGTCCTGCAATCATGAAAAGGGAAACATGTGCTACATTCTTTTTCTTTTAAAAACTTCATGTTTTTTTCCAAGCAGTTTTGGGATCACAACAAAATTGAGAGGAAGGTACAGAGGTTTCCCATATACCCCCTGCCCCCATGCATGCATAGTTTCCCCTATTATCAATATCCCCCACCAGAGTGTGGTACATTTGGTACAACTGATGAATCTATATTGACACATGATATTCACCCAAAGTCCGTAGTTTACCTTAGGGTTCACTTTTGGTGTTGTACATTCGGTGGGTTTGGACAAATATATAATGACATCCATCAATCATTATAGTATCATACAGAGTATTTTAAGTGCCTAAAAATTCTCTGTGCTCCACCTATTCATCCCTGGCCCTGATTCCAATCCCTGGAAACCACTGATCTTTTTACCGTCTCCATAGTTTTGCCTTTTACAGAATGTCGTATACAGTTGACTCTTGAACAACTTAGGTTTCAACTGTGCAAGTCTACTTATATGTGGACTTTTTTGGATACACTATGGTACTATAAATATATTTTCTCTTCCTTATGATTTTCTTAGTAACACTTCATTTTTTCCAGCTTACTTTATTGTATTCATGTAATATATAAAACTTGTGTTAATTGACCATTTATGTTATTGGTAAGATTTCTGGTCAATAGTAGGCTATTAATAGTTAAGTTTTTGGGGAGTCACAAGTTATACACAGATTTTCGACTGTACAGGATGTTGGTACCCCTCCTACCCCTGCGTTGTTCAAGGGTCAACTGTAGATTGACTTCTTTTGATTCGTAATATGCATTTAAGATTTTTCCATGTCTTTTCATGGCTTGATAGATCATATATTTTTAGCACTGAATAATATTTCATTGTCTGAATGTGCTACAGTTTATTTATCCATTCACATACTGAGGGATATCTTGGTTGCTTCCAAGTTTTGGCAGTTATGAAAAGAGCTACTATAAGCATCTGTGTACAGGTTTTTGTGTGGATGTAAGTTCTAGACTCTTTTTTACATACAGCATTTAATCTGCCACAATCCTCTGAAGTACTTCCTGTGAGGTATTTCTTTCACATTTTGTAGATGAAAACACAGAGCTCAAATAGATGCAGTACCTGCCAGGAGCTGCCCACCTGGTAAGGGCCATGCTTGACTGTATACCCAAGTTTGCCTGACTCTAGAAGTGGCACTTTTTTTTTTAAAGATTTATTTATTTTATTTGAGAGAGGGGGGTTGGGGAGGGGCAGAAGGAGAGGGAGAGTGATAGGGAGAGAAGCAGACTCCCCACTGAGTGTGGAGCCTGATGTGGGGCTCGATCCCACAACTCTGAGATCTGACCTGAGCTGAAATCAAGAGTTGGATGCTCAACTGACTGAACCACCCAGGTGCCCCTGTAAGGGGCAACTTTTAACCACTGTACAGCACTGCCTTTTTAAAACAGGTGTTGACTCTGGATTTCTTTGTCTTTATAATTTTAAGAGGGCTTTCATATGTTGCTGATTAAATAGACATACACAATACTTCAGTTAAATTTAGTGGGGGAAGGCTTTGTAAACACTGCAATGAAAGGGGAGGTCATACACTCTAATGCTCTCCTGAGCATGGGTAATAGGATAAGAAGGTACAGAACTCAAGGAAGGGGCTTTGAAGAAGTTTGCTCAGCTGGAGGAGGAGAATGAAGGGGGAGTCATACTGGCAAATCAGGTTAGGAGAACCTGAACCGACAGAGAGGGGAGACCCTGGCTGAGTCTTTGTTAGTGTTTGTTAGTCTGGAGGGTACTTCTCTTCCTAGTGGGTTTCAGAGAGGGGTTTCAGGGAGGGCTTGGCTATTTCTGGAAGCTGTTTATTTAATAAAGATCTGGGAAAGACCTGTCTTATTTGTAGCCCAGGGATGGTATCTGTTTTAAAATTTCTTGGCACCTCTGGAGCCCTGAACTTCAGTGCAGAACACGTGGGGCTTGGGATCAACTAGAACTTAAGGGCTGGAAGTCACTGAGATAGAACGGTGTTTGTAATTTTTCTTTTGAGGACAAAAGAACTGAAATTCTTCTGCCCCTTGCCCTGCCTTCTCAGGCTAGTGCATCACTCTAACTTAGGAGGTTGCTCTCCTGCTGTTTGACTTTCCAGCTGGAGGAAGCCTTAGTTGAAAGTCAGCTGACCACATTTGGTCACTATCATATCCTGTCATAAGCCAGTTTATTCATAGTGACTTTGTTAGGTAAACCTGGACCAGTGAGTCAATGTGTATGTGTGTGTATGTGTGTTTTTTAAGGAGTAGTCTGGAGCTAGGGTACTATTATTCTATTAGAATGGATGAAGCACATATTTTTTTTTTTCTATTGCATATATATATATTTATTTATTTATTTTTAAATTTTTTATTGTTATGTTAATCCCCATACATTACATCATAAGTTTTAGATATAGTGTTCCATGATTCATTGTTTGGAAGCACATATTTTTTTTACAAAATAGAACTCTTTACACTGACCATGTCCATAAATAGAGTTCAAATGACTCAAGGCAGACAAATATTATTTAGTAATTTCTTTAAAGTACAGGAGCCACACCATTAAACCTCCTGGCTGCCTATTTCATAGTTAGAAATCTTGCCAGATGCTCTCTCCAGCTAGCTCACTGAGTCAATTCTTCAGGTTGAGCAAGACCTCAGGGTCCATAGCGGCTGGCATTAAAATGTGTAGTGGGGCATTATTTCTAGCAGCCATCTTCTTGTAATAGTGTCCTGGGTATTTATCAGATTGGCAAGCATTGGGACACTCAGTAAGAAGTAAAAAGATGGAAATGATCATTTGGATATTGTAAACCTTTAAAATTATGTGGTTAGTTCATATCCTAAAATTCTACTCTGTGAACGAATTTATGGTCTGAATAGACCCAACTACAAATCATCCTTTCACATATGATGGGTGGGTAGAATATGATGTCCATTTTCCTTTTTTGGGTGGGAATGAGTATGAGGTTCAGTGAAAGAAGAGTTTAATTTTTTCTTTTCAACTTTAGATTTGCGAATAAAGGACATTTCCCTGGATTTGAAGTGAATATGTGTAATAAGTACATGGCATTGTTAATAGACTATAAAAATGTTCTTTTGCAAAGAAGCATGCATGAGTAGGCATATATGTATATACATTTCTACATGAGATTGTTAATGGACTGTTTTAAACCCTTACATCAACTGTTTTTTAAACAAGCTTCTTTGGGGCATCGCTTAAAATGTTTGCATTTTGGTAGCTGATCAAAGTCTTGAAGGTTTTGTGTAAATCAATAGAGCTGGCATGACCAGTGTAGGATCTGAGGCCAAGGGAGGTTTTGTTTGAAGAATGGCACTGTTGCGGGGCTTGCCAGCCAGACTGTGAAGAATGCACTTCTGTTTTTGCCTCCCTACTGTACCTTCTTTTATCCTCTGCCTGTCCTCTAAGGACATGTGGAATTCTTCCCAGCCCTATTCTGTTTAACCTTGCTTCTGATCTTTCTATTCAGTCCTTTAAGACTTCACACACATAAACATCTTTCTCTGACAACATGCCTGTATAAACTGATTCCAAGACCCGGCCTGGTTTGCATGCAGTTAGCTTGGCTCATGTATCCTGAAGGGGGCTGCCTTGGATTGGACACATAAAGCCCTTGAAGTCATGCCAAGCAAAAACGCTGGCAGTGCGACAAAACCTAAAAAGCTGAGTTGGCTACCTGTATAGTAAAATGGAGATGCATCAAGCTGCCTCTCCACTGTTAGGCTCGTTAGTCTGACACTTCCCAGAGTGGAGAATTGCTAATATTCATTTCTCACTTTTTTTGAAATGAAGCCTTGGGGTTAAATTCATTTTGGCCACAGTGTCCTAATTTTATCTTATGTATGGAGAGAAGGTTTAAATACGGAAGTCTACTTTTTCACCAATTTTGTGAGCAAACCATGGTAAAGAAACACATTTTAAAACCAACAAAAAACCACCCCGATGACACAATAATTATATTTTTTTCTAAAAGTAATGTTTAATACTTGCAGAATGATTCTTAGTTGTTAAGGAAACATTTTCTTGCTTGTTTTTAATAAAGTAAAGATGATAATAAAATGTGGGTTGGAAACTAAGTCCTCTAATGCAATTTTACAGTTGCATCTAAAAAAAATCATTAGAGACAATTCATTTGGATATGAATTGGAGTCTCCATGATGGGAAAACATCACAAAAATGGTAGAAAAGAATAACAGTTCCCATGAAGCAAATCATTGCCTTCTCTCTTGACCCAGATACCAAGGACCCCTGGATGGATGAAAGGGATCCTTCTTTACCAGAAAAATAGGATACCTCTTTGGTTGTCCCAACTTCAAGATGTTAAAATGTGAAAAAATTCATGCATCTTGAATCCTGGAAATCTGGTTAGTTATCTTGGTCCTAGGGTAGAATATTTGAAAGCTTGTAGGGCCTTGACAAGTCTTCTTCTTCTTCTTCTTCTTCTTCTTCTTCTTCTTTTTTTTTAAGATTTTATTTATTTATTTGAGAGAGAGAGGGAGCGAGCACAAGCAGGGGAGAGGTAGAGGGAGAAGCAGACTCCCCACTGAGCGGGGAGCCCGATGCAGGGTTCAATCCCAGGACCCTGGGATCATGACCTGAGCCGAAGGCAGACGCTTAACGACTGAGCCACCCAGGCGCCCCAAGTCTTGTTCTTCTTATAATGAAGGATCCCTGCCGTCTATTCAGGAGTCCCTGGAAGTTGTGTCCAGAAAGGAAGCAATATTTTCCAGGGGTTTTTCACAGTGTTGATGTCTTCAGTGGTTCTATATAGTCAGAAGGTTATAGGTGGTGATTCTGATCAAGAAAAATGGGAATAGCAATATTTACTTCTTTGTGTTGGTGTAGAAATTAATTTGGACAAATCTAAAAGATCTGGTGCCAAGTAGGAGCTCAATAAATATTAGTACCTATCCCCTCTAATCTGCAAGTAGGGAATATATTGAGAAATTTCACATTCTCTAATTATTTTTTTACATATCTACCGTCCATCTCTACCCTTTGCCTCAAACCGTGCCACCCACATCTTTTCTTTACCCCAGTGTCTAAAATATTGCTTAGCATATGCTTAGTTATAAGCATAACAGATGCTTATAAAATAATTGTTTTTTTTAAAGATTTTATTTATTTATTTGAGAGAGAGAGATAGAGGGAGAGGGAGAAGCAGACTCCCTGCTGAGCAGGGAGCCAGATGTGGGGCTCGATCCCAGGTCCCCGGGATCACAGCCTGAGCTGAAGGCAGATGTTTAACCAACTGAGCCACCAGGTACCCCACTTACAAAATAATTGTTGAATTGATGACTGGGTAGTAGAAAATGTAGGATATATAAAATGAGGTTAAATTATGAAAGACTAGATTAGAAAGCCACCAAAAAATACTTTTTCATTTCCTATTAAGTAAATATTCATCTTCTTTCCCCAAAACTTAGTTCATAGAATCACCCATGTTCCTAGATTAGAAGCTTTGAAGCTGTATTGAAATCTATCCTTTTCTAGCACCAAATCTTGTCATTTGTGCCTTTAAATTTGTGGACTCACATTTTCTTCTTTAATTGTATCTTATTCCCACTTGTCAAGAGTTTTAGTATGTGGTTTATTTCAACAGTATTCTAATTTCAATCCTGGCCTTTGGTTTCTTTCTCTTTTTTCTCTCTAACCTCTCCATGTGAGTTGCAAGACTAATCTTTCTAGAACATCCGTTTGGTTATTGGTTATGAACCTGATCACCAGGTTCATATTTATGAGCTTTTCCTTATGACCATGTCTTCTTTCTGCTTAGCAAAACAAGTCCAGATTTTTAATTTGGTGATCAGAACCTTCCATTGCATGGAGCCCACTGTATTCAACCTATCTTATTCCTTTCCATATACACCATGAACTCTCTACTCCAGGCAGACTACTATGCCTATCTGTCCCCCCACATCTTTGGACTCTAACTACTTCTTCTTGACATTTGGCTGTGGTCATTCTTTCCCCTTTTCTGAAATCTTCTCCCTTCCCTCTCACCACACTTTCCTACATCCTATTCATATGCTCAAGTCTGTCTCTACCACAAAGGCTTCTCCAGGTTTCTTAGCTTATGTTGATCTTTTACCTTGCTTAAAAACCTCTGGAGTTATTTTTTAATTGCTTTACAACGTTAGTTTTCCTTTTCCTGATTAATTGTAAGGCTCTTGAATCCAAGTACCAGAGCATATTATCTTTTGTGTTCTTCTCAACACAGAGCTAGGAGTTAATCATAGGAGTTGAAAATTCTTTTCTTGTTGATGAACTGGATTAGAGGACCAGTTAAAATGACTGAGCAAGAAACTCTGTCCAATGAGAAAAGTGATTCTTGAGTAATACAGCATGGTCCAGTGTGGACAATGGAATGGAATGGAAGGGGAACGTGTGTCAGAAATAAACCCTTTTAGGTAAATTTGTGAATTGTTGCTGCAAGCTACCTGAATTTTACATCCAAAATGTGTGGATGCTCAAGGATATAGCACAGAAATACTATTAAAATCTCTTCAGTGTCTCAAGATGTAAATCATGTAACTGTGTGAATCCTAGTTCATTTATACTTTTTGTTGAGCTTTTCAAAACTGTTACATGAAACACTGTATTCTGTAAGAAAGCAACATTTTTATTTATTTTATTTTTTTTTAGAAAGCAACATTTTTAAAGAAGTGTTTTAGGGTCAATATATTTGGGACATGTGATTAATCTAAAGATTTTTTTAATTGTAGGGGTTCTCAGTCTTTTGAATGCTAATATACCCTGTGAGTATCCTGATTTATGACTGTGAAACTTCTCGCCCCTTTTTATGAGGAATACGAACTATATCACAATGAACGCTGATGTTCCACAGAACATACTTTAGGAAACAAAGCTGTAAATGTTGAAGACCTTTGAATTGTTTGAATAATGCTAGTCTTTTTTGTAATTTAATTTAAGTAAATTTAACCTGTCCTAATTAGGATATGGTCCCTTCAAATTTCCCAAATGTGTTTGACATTGAGACGGTTAATGAAAGTCACTTTGCTCAAAGGTAAATTCACAGTAAGCTCTTGAAATGGGCAAGCCAAACTCTTTTCTACAATTGTGCTGTCATCCTGGCAGCTCCAATTTACAAGTGTAAAATATTGCCAATTTTGCTGTTCAAATTCCTATCCTACAGCAATTGGATTTGCAAACCGGGAACTGGTAAATGGATGTTGGATAAAGTTCACGATGGAGACATAAATGCTTTTTTGGCATCATGACTTGGCATGGATGGATGTCAAAGCTTATTTGCTCATTTTCCCCTAAATTGGAGGCATTTTAACCTGTTTAAAGTTCTAGATTTTCAGAGTGAATGTTCTATGAGTTCATTATAAAATTATACTATAATAACGTTCTGGAAAGCTCAAGTTTTTCCAGTTCAGTACTCTAGGTCTATTCTTGTTTAAAGTTCCATATTTCATTATTCTTCCAAGCATACCACCATGATCCAACAGTAATGACCACTATCATTACTTCTACTTATGGTGTTAACGATAAGTACCCTTACTGTAAGCCAGGCACTGAATTAAAAATATTACATGTATTATTTCCCTTAATCCTCAAAATAATTCCTTGAGGTAAAGGTTTAAACATGTGAGGAAATTGAGTTTATGAGAGATTGAATAACATTTGAACTCAGTTCTGTACGATTTCAAAACATACACACTTAACCACTTTGCTCCATGAGCTTAGGCACTAAGCTCAGGCACTAAGTTAGTCCCTAACGGGTGTGTATATATGTATATATGTATGTATGTATAAAAAAATCACATATGTTCTTTGGTCCTTTGGGCATCTCTTGGCTAAGATGGTCACATCTTGTAGTGTTTAGCTAGGTTCTCTTACCAACTCCAGAAAGTGTGGATATCAAATATAGGCAATCATCACTTTACAAGGTTCTAATATGAATGTATTTCAGTTACTTGGTTTACTTAAACAATAACAGTGCCCAACAGCATGGTTCAAATTTTAGTTAACATGATATATTAACTGTGAGTGATTGCATAAAACATAAACTTCAGTGCTAGCTCTTTAGTCTACAAATCACTAGTAAATGACATGTGTTATGATCAGTGACCCATCATCACTGTTTTCAAACTCTGTCACCGATTGGTTATTGAACATCTGTTATTTCAGTTCATGCACAGACAACAAAATGTGTTGTTGTGTTGCCTTCTTGTTTTGTTTTTTTTAAATTTTTCACTATCTATTGCACATTCACTATGTACCAGTCATCATGCTGGGTGCCAGAGACAAGTTGAAAGGTAGATGCATGGGAGACTGACAAAGCCAAGTGGCATTTTATAGAAATGGACAATAGAACAAAGGGAATTGACCAACAAAGATGAAATTGCAATAAACAAATGAGGAGTGATAATCCTGGAAGTGAAAATCAAATCAACTTAAATGGAGTTATAGAAGAAATAACCGATAGAGAATGTTGACACTGTCCTTAAGCAAGAGAACCTGAACATGCAGTCAGAGGAACTTAGTGAAGGGAAACTCACCAAAGTAAATGAGGAAAGTGGTTGTAATGAAAAGCATGAACAAGTACTAGATGAAGTGAAATTGGCAAAAAATTTCATATTAATGGAACTCTCAGATAACTCATGACATTGACATCACAAAGGACAATAGATTGGAAGCTGACCTATACTTAGAAAGGAGTATGGGCATTAAGGAGGGCATGTGATGTGCTGAGCACTGGGTCTTATATGCAACTGATGAATTATTGAACACTACATCTGAAACTGATGATGTACTATATGTTGGCTAATTGAATTTAAATAAAAAAAAGAAAAATAAAAAAAGAAAGAAAGGAGTATGACAATGTATCAGTTATTTAGAACTTATCATTTATTTATTTGAATATTTATTATTTGCTATTTATAATTTATCAGTTATTTTTATTTGCATAGAAAAGATGCTCACTTATATATAAGAAGGAGGCAAGTACTGCTAAACCATTCTTAGTGAGTTTTTTACAAATGAATAAAACATTAATGTTTCTGATGTTTTAAATTACAATGTACAGTTGACTCTTGAACATTGTGGGGTTTAGGGGTATAAACTCCCACAAACTCAAAAATCTGCCTATAACTTTTGACTCCCCCCAAACCTAACTACTAATAGCTTACTGTTGACTGGAAGCCTTATTCATAACATAAATAGCTGATAAACACATATCTTGTATATGTATTATATACTTTAGTCTCACAATAAAGTAAGCTAGAGAAAAGAAAATGTTATTAAGAAAATCATAAAAAGGAAAACTACATTTACAGTTTTATATTGTTTTATTAAAAAAATCCTCATATAAGTAGACCCGTGTAGTTCAAATCTGTGTTGTTCAAGGGTCAACCGTACTAAATAAATACTAGTTTTACTATTTTTATTTTATTATAATTTATAACTTACAATAAGAGGGTTTTGAACATTTAGACAAAATTTCTATATGCTATGGGCCATCGTGATTTTTTGTTGTTGATTATTGAGATTGCTTTGAATGCTTTCAGCTAATAAGATCTTTTTTATGGTCTCATGCTCTGTGCAAAGTGAGAATTAGTTGTATGTAAAAAAAATGTGGAATTCTGGTCCATTTGAATTTTCTGGTACACATATAAATAAGATTTTCAGACGCTATTACTTTGAATGGAAGGCTATTGTCATTATCTCTGCTGGAATAAAGAACTTCACCTGCTGAAAAAGAAACTGAGAGCATATCCTGGAAAAAAGAATGTTTTGCAATTGTTCAGTGGTTGGTGAAAGTCAGATACATGACACTGTGGTGGGTTTATAGAGTGATATAATATATCAAAGATATTTTCTTATTGATACTCTGATACCAAAATTACTACTCAAGATGTGGCAATTAAAGAAGCAAACTTGCCAAGCAACTATAGAGGAAACTCAAGGCTAGCTGAAAATATTTGACCCTATCTCGACTAAAATGTGAGAATGGAAATGCTACTGTTAGGCTCTGGAATATTCTTTTTAAGGTGAAGTTACATTTTTAGTGTCTGGTTGGATTCAGTAAAACCAGGCAGAGCTGGAATGAAGGTATGGCTAGACTGCAGATGCCTTGGGCTAATTACATGACCATTCATGCTTTCATTCATTCAACCAATAGTTTCTACCACATTCAAGGCCCTGAAGTCATAGATGAATAACTCAGTCATCCCTGTTTTGTCTTGGGATGATATCTTTAAAAAATTTTTTTGAGTATAGCTGACACATATTGTTATATTAGTTTCAGGTGTACATCATAGTGATTCAACTTTTTTATATGTTATGCTGTGCTCACCACAAGTGTAGCTACCATCTGTCACCATACAGTGCTATTACAATATCATTGGCCATATTCCTTATGCTGTGCCTTTTATTCTCATGACTTATTCATTCCATAACTAGAATCCTGTATCTCCCCTTCACCCATTTTGCCCATCCCCCAACTCCCCTCCCCTTTGACAATCATCAGTTTGTTCTCTGCATTTATAGAGAACAAACTGATGTTTGTTTCTGCTTTTTGTTTCTGCTTTTTGTTTGTTTATTTATTCACTTGTTTATTTATATTCCATATATGAATGAAATCATATGGTATTTGTCTTTCTCAGTCTGACTTATGTCACTTAGCATAATACCCTCTAGTCAATCCATGCTGTTGCAAATGGCACGATCTCATCCTTTCTTATTGCTGAGTAATATTCCCTTGTGCATATATATACCACACCTTCCTTGTTCATTCATCTATAGATGATGTTTATGTTTCTTCCATATCTTGCCTATTGTAAATAATGCTGCAATAAACATAGGGGTGCATATATTTTTTCAAATTAGTGTTTTTTTTCTTTGGATAATTATCCAGTAGTGGAATTATTGAATCATATGGTATTTCTATTTTTAACTTTTTGAGGAATCTCCATATTGTTTTCCACAGTGGCTATACCATTTTACATCTTGGGAGGGTATCTTGACTATAAGGATCACATATTTGAAGTGAGAGCAGGCAAACTCCAGCTACATTGATGTAAATACTACTTAATGCAGAGGGTTGTTTAAGAGATGCCATTTTGGAAGGTAAAACAAACATTTTGACAATTTTTACATTTGATTAAGACCTGGGGAAGATGTTCATCTTCATTGTGGAAACAGCTCTTCAGAACAGATTTAACTTGCCAGTTGTACTACACTCATTTTATGCATTGCTCCGGATCAGCTCTGTCCCATCTGCCTGTCCCTAACCCCCCCAGTCCTTGACTATTTTCCCTGCTTCCCAGACAAATCAACTCCCAGTGACAGCTGACATGTTTCTGTGACTGTAGAGCTCTAGTGTCACAGACTCATCTTCAAATTCCTGGGATTGTTTTAGCTTCCCCTCTGGATGAGCATTGGGCTCTACCATATATAGTCTTCATTGATCCCATGGAAAAATATAGCAGGTAAGTCACCATATTTTGATCTAACAAGACCCCGGGGTCTCTGGGTCTCTGGATTCCCCAGTGACTCCCTTGAGGGACCATGCAACACAAGTGGGAAGCATTGGGTTGTTAACACCCCAGTGACAGAACTTTGATTAATGAAAGATAGGAGATAGAAAGGAAACAGTGTGGACATTTGCTTGTCCTTCTTTCTTCTGACAGACTTCTAAGACATAGTGGTTCCCTATGTCCTCCCTATAGCTGGACTAAGCCACCAGTGATTCTTGGTAACATATTACCTTGTATATGCTTTCCCCCTTTTCCTGACTAGCTTCATTTTATTCACCTCACTCTTGCTTCCCTGGGGTTATATGCTCTATAAAGCATTAACACTAAAGTTTACCTTATGAGCTATTTACTAAGAACTCAGGCAGAGACACCAGTGTCTACTAAAAATTATCTGTTCTTAAGATATTCTGGTAGTTTTCTCATGACTGAATAATATTCCATGTTATATATATATCTATATATATATATATATCTATATATATCACATCTTCTTTATCCATTCATCCGTTGATGGACACTTATGATAATTATGTGAAGTGATAGAAGTGCTAGCTAATGCTATAATGACAATCATATTGTAATATATAAATGTATTAAATCAATATGTTTTATACTTTAAACTTATATAATGTTACATGTGAAATATAGTTCAATTAAATATATTTTGGTAGCTGATAAAGACACTGACTTCTGTCATTATTAGATATATTTTTTACTAGCTTCTTAATCTGTTACAAAAAGAAAACCAGCCAAACCCCAACAAACAACAAAACAAAACAAACATCTTCATAAAAAAAGGAATATGTATTTAATAAATCTTACTTTGTGTATCAAATGATTACACTAGTCCATTTGAGCATTTAAGATGGCACCATCTCAAAGGCAATGTTGAACTATTAAGCACATGTAAACTATCACCAAAATAATTTAATATGTTATACCTAAGCCTTCAAATTTTTTCAGACGATGAATTAAATAGTTTGTAAAAATTTTTTAATCTGTTATTAAAGCCACCAATAGTGGTAATAAGAATTTTAATTTAGGATTAGGGGAGATAGATCACTTCAAAAGTTAAATTTTAGAAAATTGTTGCTGTTACTCTAATCTTTACCTGTTTTTCTTGGGCATGAGACTGTACCATCAGCTGCCTGAGGAATGTACAGTGGAGAGGAACATAAATTACCATAGATAAAATTATTCAGAGTAATTTTCATTAGAAAAAGAAGTCTCATTTTAAAAGACAAGGCAAGGCAATCAACCTATCATTCTGAGGGACACAGCCAGCAAGGTGCACAGCCTTAAAAAGACGCCAGCACATAGCTGCCAGGCCACCTAGGATGGGTTCTGTTTCCTCTTACTGCCTTCTGGTCCTGAAAACCATTAATCCTATTAATTGCATATCAAAAGACTGGTAGCAATTCTACAAATGAGTAAACACAGAGATAAAAGTGTAATCATACTAGTCCAGCAAATTGGATTCAGGTCTTCATTGAACAATCCTGTTTCAATTCAGCAATTTTATTATCACTGTTACTGGAACAAATCACTTTATTAAACAGAAAGAGCTTTTGTGGAGAAATTTCTTCTTGTGGCCAACATTATGAAGCTCTCTAACATAAAAACAGCACTTATACTTGTCAAGGGATTTCTTTAGGCAATTCAGCTAATGGCTTGTGACAGGTAGGACTTGAAATGTTCATTCAAGCCTTCCATTTTGCTATGCAGCTGTATTTTTTTTTTCATTCTAAGGGGAAAAAAGCTCTTTTGATGCTTTTAGTAGAATTAATATTTTCAGTAAGGAGTTTGCTGACAAGAGGATCCCTCTCTCTTTCTCCCTCCCTCTCCCTCCTCACTTTCTCTTTTCCTCTCTTCCTTCTACCCTCCCTCCTTTTCTGAGGGCAATGGAGCTTGAGGAAAGAAAACATTGCAGAATAGGACAGCATTTATTTGGATTTATTTGAGGTAGATCATTCCCTAGAAAATTTCACACAAGGACCCTTAAAATATTAGAACAGCTCATCCTATTGCTACGCTAGAAAATAGACACAATGGAAATGATCAGCCATGAGCTTGCTTTCTAAATTCCCTTCTTCCCCAGTAGGTCCCTGGGGAGTTGAAACCAGGGGAAGGAGTCTATGCTGTGGGGCATAGAACTGAGGGAATCAATGCTAGAATCTTAGAGAAAAGGTAGGGTCAGGACTCATTAGACAGGGTTAGAACTTTCTGTGATAATGAAAGTGTTCTCTATCTGTGCTGTTCAATATGGTAGCCACTGGCCATATGTGGCTTGATGTTGATTGCTTGGAATGTGGCATGTATGACTAAAGAACTGAAATTTTAATCTTACTTAATTTTATTTAATTTAAAGTTAGGTGGCCACATGTGGCTATTGGCTTTCACATCACAGGGCACAGGTCTAAAGTATTAGAACAATGAAGTCTGAGCAGAGAGGTCAAAACTTCCTCCAAAGAGAAAGGTCTCTAATAAGGTTGGGTAAGATGTGGCACATGTTCAGGAAAGTGAGAAAAGGTTGAAAGAAATCAGTGGAAACTGAAAAAATTCCCATATGAAACACTGACATTTGATCATTGATTAAAATAGACTTTTCTGAATATTAAATATAGTTGGAAGGAGACAACTCCCACCCCTGGATATGATCTTAGGTGTAAACAAAGTGGGTATTCCTTAAAATGCTATCCTGAAAACAACATAAAAGCTGGTCAGCCAAAGCTATTGATCCAATACAAATTGCTGTAAACTTTATATAAGTAGTCAAAAAGGTTTCTTTCTTTTTTTTTTTTGCTAATCAATAAATTTGGTAAATTATGAATTGAATGTTTAGTAAATTGATTTTTTAGTAAATTAACCATTGCACAAATTGGTTAATATGCAAAATGGCTTTCAGTGAGTCAGGTATCAGTCCTCATCTCTCTGCTTCTCCACATGCTCCAATATGCTCAAGCTGTATGGAACAGTGCCTCAAATAGAAGAAAGCCTATCTCATCCCACCCTTCTCCTGGGAAACTCCTACACATCACCGAGATGCAAGTGAAGGTCACTTCCTCTATAAAGTCCTCTCATATTTCTCCACCCCATGCCAACAGGCAGAATTAACTGCTAATTCCTGTGAGTTCCCAGAGTGATTGGCACCTGTGAGGATGACGTAAGCATAGAACTGCTGCTGATATTTCTGCCCAAAAGGTGAGACTCTGTCTGAGCACACTGAACAGATAGGAAAGCCTAGCTGAGAGATGGAGAAAGAGACAGATTGCTTATGATATCATCTTAACACCTGGATCTAGCCATGCCTATTCACCCCTACACTTTCCAGTTACTTTTTAGTTATAGGAAACTGCCCCAGTTTCTTACAGTTTCCTTTTTGATTAATTTATTTTTAGCTGAGTTTTTATAAGAGAGACTAATAAAATTATTCAAAGTAATTTTCATTGGAAAAAGAACTCTCATTTTAAAAGACAAGTTATAGGAAGTTATAGCATGACAATCTGTGCAGACATATCTGTGCTTAGAAAGTTGAAAGTTATACTTATTTGAAGTTGGCTTATAACTTCTAGTGGTTAGCCTTAGTTCTGCATGTACTCCCCATCCTGTTCAAGTAGAAGACAGTTACATACCACCATATCTTAGGTTACCTAGGATAAATGCACCCAGGTTCCTGACGAGTCTTGTGTGATGCAGTTTTTTGATAGTGCTTAGTTAAGAACCCAGACCTTGGGGCCTGATGCTTGGGTAAAAATCCCTGCCCTGTCAGTTAGTAGCTGTGTGACTTTTGGAAAACTACTTAACCTATCCAGTTGTTGGACTTGAAAACAGGAATATTAATGAAAGTACTACTTCGTAGTGCTGTAGAGAACTTTGTGAAACGTTAATAATCATTTGCTCTTTAGATTACCTTTTTCCAGCACTTGTTGTGGGGCACCTTGATGTGCTTAAGGTGGACCCTGTCTCATAAAGAGAGGCACAGGACAGAGCTGGACATCCTCTAGCTGTGGACCCACCGATTCTGAGCAGCCTGGTGTTGCTATCAAAGCAAGGCAAGTTGCTCCACCTTGATCAATGATGGATAGCTTTGAGACAGTTTAACCCTAAACTGTGAACTGTTAAAATAATCCAGATGAAGGAAGAGGCATGAAGCTAGACTGCCCTTAATGTGGAAGACTTAAAGGAAAGTAAAAAGGGGAAGGTTAAAGGACTTGCCTCCATTTGAAAGCTCTCTTAGGTTTCTTATTTCTTGTATCTGGACTTCCTTAATAACCTCTGCTACTTCCCAAATTTTGTCATGTAATGGTAGCAAATGCCTTAAAACACACAAACAGGGATGCCAAGATATCTCAGGGATATCTTTCCCAGAGATGCCTCGGCACTGTAAAAGACACTTAGCTTTGTGATTTCTCTATCTGGGTTTCAAAGTCCAGATCTCCTTCTTAAGCAAGATGTTTAATTTCTTTCTCTCGCCTATAAAATAGGGTGGTGATAATACTACCTCGAAGAGTTGTGTGAAGATTAAATGAAAAAAAGCAAAAGAAGTTATAAAAGCATTGTATGTGTTTATATTATTATTTTGTTTCCTACAATTTTTAAAAAAATTTATTTATTTATTTATTTGAGAGAGAGAGTGAGAGAGCACGAGAGGGGGAGGGTCAGAGGGATAAGCAGACTCCCTGCTGAGCAGGGAGCCTGATGCGGGACTCGATTCTGGGACTCCAGGATCATGACCTGAGCCGAAGGCAGTCGCTTAACCAACTGAGCCACCCAGTTGCCCTATTTCCTATAGTTTTAATAATCTTTCTGTTCAACTTATTGTGTATAGGCTTTATACTGTATATGCAGTCTCTACACAGATTCTGTTTCCTGATTATAGCTGCTCAGAGCTTATCCATGAGAAACATACAGGAGGAAAGTATAAAGAAGTTTCAGATAGACATAAAGGAGGAAAGCAATAGGATTTTGGTAATTTGCACTAGAGTGTGAATGATTATAGATTTCTCTTACTCTTCCCAGTGATGTTTACTTTTTTTTAATTGAGACATAATTGATATATGACATTATCCTAGTTTCAAGTATACAACCTAATGAATCAATATTTTTATATATTGCAAAATGATGACCACAATGTCTAGTTAACATTCATCACCACGTATAGTTACAAAGTTTTCTTGTGATGAGAACTTTTAAGATCTCTTCTCTTAGCAAATGTGCAATACAGTAATATTAACTATAGTCACTATGTTGCACATTATATCCCATGACTTACTTATCTTATAATTGGAAGCTTGAGCCTTTTGATGCCCTTTACCCATTTTGCCCTACTCATTCCCTGCCTCTGGCAACCAACAGTCTGTTCTGAGTTTGGTTTTGTTGTTGTTGTTATTGTTTGTTTTTAGATTTCACATATAAGGGAGATCATCTAGTATTTGTCTTTCTCTGACATATTTTACTTAGCATAATGCTCTCAAAGGTGTATCTATGTTATCACAAATGCCAAGATTTCCTTCTTTATTTATGGCTGAATAATATTCCATTTTCTCTATCCATTCATCTGTTGATGGACACTTAGATTGCTTCCATGTTTTGGCTATTGTAAATAATGCTGCAATGAACATGGGGGTGCAGATATCTTTTTGAGTTTGTGTTTTCATTTCCTTCAGATAAATACCTGGAAGGGGGATTGCTGATCATATGAAAGTTCTATCTTAATTTTTTGAGGAATTTCCATATTATTTTGTATAGTCATTGCATGAATTTGCATTCCCACCAATAGTGTACAAGTGTTCCCTTTTCTCCATGTCCTTGTCAACACTTGTTATTTCTTGCCTTTTTGATAATAGCCATTCTGACAGGTGTGAAGTGATATCTCATTGTGGTTTTGATTTGAATTTCCCTGATGACTGGTGATGTTAAGCACCTTTTCATGTACCTGTTGCCCATTTGTTTATCTTCTTTGGAAAATAATGTTTATTCAGATCCTCTGCCCATTTTTAAATTAGATTGTTTGCTTTTTCGCTGTTCCTTCCTTGTTAATGCAAATGCCTCTCTAACTTTTGAACTGAGCCAGGCAGTAGGAAAAAATACTTTTTCTTAAATTGTCCCAAAAGGCCATCTCTGTGTGTGTGTGTGCGCGCGCGTGTGTGTGTTAAGCTGGTCTTGAGAGGGGAAATGGGGACATGAGTAGAATCATTGGTGGCTTCCAGAACTGAAAGGTAACTAGGCAGAAGAGTTGCCCTGAGATTCCTTGCATTGATTCTGGATCCATTATTAAGAGAGATGAGGAATAGCCTTGGAGATGAGAGGAAAAGTAGAGAAAGGACTGGAATACCACCATGGCCACCCCATTTGTTCCTCTCTCCCACAGTGAGGTGGGGACAACCCAGCCCCAAGATGGTCTGAGAGTTTAACCCATCTGGGTTGTGAGTGCCTTTGATTCTCTCAACTGGTTTGCTGGGAAGACTCTCATCTCTGGTGTTTGAAATCCAACATTGAGGACACTTTTTTGAGAGCCATATCTTGTTCTGATCAGATCACTTCTTCCCCAACTACAGTCCGACCCTAGAAATGTTTGGTTTGTAAGTGCAGTCAATGATGTGAACTCCATGCCTACTTGTAATTCATTATAGCAACCATTCACTCACTCATTCATTCATTCATTCATTCAGTGAATAGTCTGGTAGACAAGAGCACGTGTGTGTGTGTGTATGTTTGTGTATGTGTACAAAGGAAATTAGGGGGTCATATGGGAAATAGGGCACCTTGATTTCATTTTCAAGTTGTTTAACTTTCAGTTTTGAAAGACTTCCAAGCAGTGTGTGATGCAGACTTGCTTAACCCATCTCTAAGCCTCACTCCATCCAAGGACATGGGGTCAGGGATGATGTGAGGGTGAGAGGTATCTTTTGCACAGATTACTTGACATTAAAAAGTGAAAGAGAAAAAAACACCACCACTACTCTTTTTACTTCATTAAAATGACTGTGTCCAAAAGCCAGTGTCAATGTCCCAGACCAAAATGCTTCCAGCAGCTTCAGTGAGTCACCTATAGGGAGAACCCCTGATCCTGGGATCTGCAATTTGAGAAATCACAGGAGTGGTGAGGCAGCTACCTGTTCAACTTGTCCTTATACCTTCTGGCTTATTCCCTGAGTGCAGCTGAGAGCTTATGCCCTGTGGAGTGGCCAAGGACTGCTTTCACAACTAATTGTTCAACATTTGTTAGTACCAGCAATGCAGTGAATCCACTGCTTAACTGAATTTAGGAACATTACAGCTTAAAATACCAGTATTGGCTGAGAGTAAGGTGACATCAAAAGAATTCATTCATTCATTCATTCAACAAACATTTACTAAGCACATACTCTGTGCCAGGCATTGATCTCCAGGTTATTTAAGGTCTCCTAGGTGCACTAAGTGCTTTTCATTCTAATGACACTAACAATTTATTTTTGTCATCCTCAGACTTTTTATGTGATTTGTTCTTTGTCATAAATGCAAACCAAAACCTTTCATTTTTTTCCTATCTCCTGCCAAAATTTTCCCAGCAGTCCAAAAACTTAAATTTTCTTCCATCAGTTCTTTTTCCAGAAGTACATTAGGTTCACTGAAGCTCTGCATTCAGTAAAGGGGCAAGAAATTAAACCAATTTGTCTGACTAGAGGAGCTTTTAAAAACTCTACTGTGTGGGGATAGTCATATAATTTCCAGGTTTTCACAAAGGGAATGGAATTAAAATGAAGGTCATCATTAAATTGAAACAAAATTTACTCCTTTTGTACCTCATCAGCTACTAATTAATGAGACTCTCATGAGTACTGAACAATAGTATAGATTAGGGGCTCCTGTCAGCACGAACACTTAGATTGGAATCCATAAAAAGCCCACTCTCCCAGGGATGGCTGGGTAGCAGCTCTGGGCCTGCTAAGTCTCTGTTATTGAGGATTTATTTAAAGATACTTTTTAAAGCATTTCCTCCTACAATGAAGACTTTTCTGTGTGCATTTCAGTAGACATTTAAAACCCCATCCATAATCTTTTTGAAATCTTTCCCTCATTAAAATGACTTGGCTTGAGAGCTACCTGGCATTGCAGTCTCTGATTATGGAAGGAAAAGCTGAGAAAAAAAAAACAATTAAACCAAAATGAGTTTCCACTGAATATAAACACTTTGCCCTGAGTTGCGGTGAGTATTGGATTTGGGGATTGCTGAGCATGAGACCTGAGAAAACAGAGTTTTTTCATTGCCCGTGGCTCTTGTCCCTTCTTTGGAGTGGCTCTGAGGACTTGGAAAAGTAGGGACTTGTCCTGGAACTCCAAAAATGAACATCACATCTCACTCTCCCTCATTTTTTTGTTTTTGCCTTCTATGCCATTATTTCTATGTGTATTTTATGTAATTTTTAACTTTCCCTTGCTTCTGCTCTTTGTTTTGGGATTCCAAAACAACTGAGTAAGTTTATGGTCTACAACGTGATGATTTGATATATGGTACATATTGTGAAATGTAATCACAATAAGTTTGGTTAACACATCTATCACCTCACATAATTATCTTTTGTGCGTGTGTGTAGTGAGAACATTTAAGATTTGCTCTCTTAGCAGATTTCAAATATACAATGCAGTATTGTTAACTATAATCACCATGCTATACATTAGATCCCCAGAATTTATTCATCTTATAACTGGAAGTTTGTATACTTTGATCAACGTCTCCTCATTCCCACCCCCCCACCCCCAGTCTCAGCAACCACCATTCTACTCTCTGTTTTTGTGATTGTGGCTTTTTTAGATTCCACATATAAGTGAGATCAAACAATATTTATCTTTCTCTGCCTGACTTATTTCACTTAGCATAATACCCTCCAGGTTCATCCATGTTGTTGCAAATGTCACTATTTCCTTCTTTTTTAATGGCTGAATAATATTCTATTATATATATGTGTGTATATATATGTATATATATATAAATAAAATAAAGAAGTTTGTATATATGAATTTGAATACATATACAATTTTCTCTCCTTCTGTTGATGGACACTTAGATTGTTTCCATGTTTTGGCTATTATAAGTAATGCTGCAACGAACATGGGGGTGCAGATATATCTTTGAGTTCATGTTTTCATTTCCTTCAGATAAATACCCAGAAGTTGGATTAGTGAATCACATGGTAGTTCTATTCTTAATTTTTGGAGGAATCTCCATACTGTTTTCCAGTGTTTGCACAAGCTTGTATTCCCACCAATAGCTCACAAGGGTTCTCTTTCCTCCAAGTCCTTGCCAGCACTTGTATCTTCTGTCTTTTGGATACTCGCCATTGTAGCAGGTGTGAGGTGATATCTCGTTGTGGTTTTGATTTGCATTTCCCTGATGGCTGAGGATATTGAGCACCTTTTTGTGTACCTGTTGCCCATTTGTATATCTTCTTTGGAATAATGTATGTTCAGGTTCTTTGCCCATTTTCAACTGGATTATTTGCTTTTTTGCTGAGTGGTACATCCATGACCTGTAAAACTGTCCCTCTCATGGCTGAAGTCAGGTACATGCTGGCAGGATGGCTAACCAGTTAGCAAATGTGGTAAGGCTTTGCCCTCTTTGTGATAGATATTCCAAGTTCAGGAAAAAACCCTGAATCAAAGCACTGTAGATAATATTCTTATTTCTTTCTTAAACTCTTTCCATCCATGCAACTTTCCATATGACTATCAAGGGAAGTCTGGATGAGGATGGAGGCCACAACATGAATTGCTAGGTAGAGACATAAAAGAAATCTGGGGAATGTTTGCCCAGGATCAGTCATCAGAATGACGAAGCAGGTGGGGAGTGGTGGTGAGGACAGTGGGAACACGTTCTTTATTATTATTATTACTTTTTGCACGTTCTTTATTAGAAGGCTGTTGCACACGTGGATTGGCCCGATGACAGAATAGGAGAGCTCATTTTCTCAAGCAAGAAATGATTAGACTCAGTATAAGTGAAGGATTGAAGGAGAAGGAGGGAAAGATAGTGCCTATGTTTTTTTTTTTTTTTTTTTTTTTGCTTTGAAGCAGGTGGTTTCCAATAAAGGAGAAGAAACTGTTAACCAATAAGTCATTTCTTAAGCATCTACTCTGCATCTAATATTGTGCTCATAGCATCAGGGGGTGCAAAAGAAACAGAAGACCTATTTTCTGCCATAAGACAACCATAATGTAGTTTGGGATAGTGAAACAGTCCATGCACAGGAAAGTATAAACTGATAATAACAATAATAATAGCAGTTTGCATTTATTGTGGTTAATTGTGGGATGGGTCCATTGCTAAGTACTTTCTTATTTCTTTTTCTATTCTATTTCTTTTTGTCATATTCTTCATACAGACCTATGACAGCAAAGCTGTACAAAATTAAAAATTAATAAAATAACAACTTTCTTTCACTGAGTTACTTACTAAGGGGCAAGGATCTGTGTTGAGCTTCATAGGGATGCTCACCCCTCTGAGACTGGTGCTTTTAGTTGCCTGTAAATTTCAGAAGAGGAAATGAGGCTTTGAGTCAAGTTCCTTGTTTGGGCACAAAGCTAATGAGCTTCTAGTAAGGGTTGGGACACAAACCTAGATATGCCTAATTCTAAAGCCAAAGTTGTTCATGTACAGTACATTGCTAAATTGTCTGGATCAAAAAGAAATTCTCCTTCACTCCTAAAATACATTTAAGATTTTTTCAAGGCACTGCAAAAGCTCTAGCAGAACCAGCATCCACATAAAATTGCCTTACAGTTATGGTCAAGCCTTATTCATGAGAGCTTTGTACCTTCAGTTTCCTGTGTTTGTTCTGTTGACTCACAAAGGACTTTATTATTTCTAAATGGGCACAATTGATTGCTGGGAAGCTTTGCATTTACACATGCTATCTATGAAAATGCTATAAAGAGTCTCCATTTGCTATAAAGCGTAGGCTGTGCTGTTGAAAGTGAAGTATTGTCAAGATAGAGCAGGAAAAAAAATCCAAAACTGAATGCTATGCTGGAAAGTATCTTAAAAAGCCTATGCTTAAGAGATACTTCCTTGGAATGCTTTAAAGAAACACAACTTGTTTAAAAGGATCAAGCCACCCTTTGCACTCTGAAGCATCAAAATGCTCACAGCTGGCTAGAAGTGTGTAACAAAGCAGTGCAGTGTGGTCCCATCTCAAATCCATAGGCTCTGGGGGTTTCTGAGTTTCCCTTTTGTGTATGGCCTGGAGTAAACTTTCAAGAGAGTTAATATAAATCCTTACATTCTCATTCTGCATCTAGATGGCCGATTTTGGATAAATGGTCCCATATGCAAAAGGCTCTTGTGAGTTCAGTTCAGAGTTCTTCCAACAGCTCCATTCAGTTTTGGGGGTCTCCAATCCATTCTTAAATTGTTTAATTCCAAAGGCAAATCTTTTAAAGTCGCTCTCCCGTCTCCCTCCCTCCTCCAAGCAAACTGTGCTACAAAAGCAGAGGCCTCCCCTGGCCCTGTTTACTTAGAGTGCAAACCGTATTCAAGCCAGCGTTGTCAGATTAAAGGAAGAAAGGGGAGCGAAATCAAAGCGTTAAACTGCACATAAAAGGCAATCGCTGGCAACCAATCTGTTCGACTTCCAACTATTTGCACTTTATGAATAAAGGTCAATCTGTTATTGGCACCCAAATGTTAATGTTCTTATGAGGGTTTAAGCTGCTTTAACAGCTGAATAAGTGAGAGTGAGCTATAGGGCCACACCTAATCATTCAGGCCCAGCTGGGACATGGGGGAGATTCTCAAGAAGGCAAGAGATGCAGAGGGTGAGGGTGTGAGGGGCTGGCTGAAAGGAGAGGGGCGTGCATTTCCTGAAGGGGTGCTGAGGGGTAAAAGATGAAATTACTTCTATATTATATACAGGTCCCTGTGCCTTTTCTCTTTCCATCCGTTTTGCATACTGCTTGTTACCTACAGTAGCCTTAAACTTTTGCAACTTTATATCATCAGTGATCTTCTAATAGGTATTTGATTTTTCTCTTTTAAAAACAATACCTCCAAACATTTAACAGCCCCTCCTATCCGAGTATTCTCTGGGTGGATGGTGGAGAATGCAGTTGCTAGGCAGACCTTTGACTTGTCCGGTTGTTAGAGCTGCCTTCCCCAATCCAGTCTGCAGCCACACTCAGATACATAACCACGCCCAAGGTGTGGAGTTTCCAGTAACAGTAAATATATGACTAAAAAAATAAGGCTTGGTAATACTAATGATAGTCATTGCTTTTTTCTAATAGATTTCTAGGTGGTAGATAGATATGGACCCTTGAAGTATACATGTTTATTTCTGTATATAGGCAGACAACAGGTGTGTACAAGTTAAATGCCACTGCAGATGCAGGCAGTGTTTGACTAGAAGACAGATTCGTTGTGTTCCCTGTGTGTGAGGCAAACAACCTCAGAAATTTCTGGCTCTTTTCCTAACCAAATGTCACACATTCTTGCTATGCCTCAGTTTCCCAATCTGAAATGACAGTTTCCTTCAAAATCCCATTCAGCTTTGCTGTCCTTTCATAGCTGGTTTCCCCAACGATATAGTGAGGATATATTACTGTGAAGTTTAAATGGGATCGTTTACTTGAGAAGATCTTTTAAAAACTAAAATGTCATACTCATGTAAGACATAATTATTACAAATAGGACTTTTGTGAAAAATGGAGGGTATCCTCATGGCTGGGCCTTGGGAGGGACTGGGGATTACTGCCTGTCTTCACCCACTGCAGTGTGACCAGAAGCAAGCTGTTTATGTCCTCCTTAATTTCCCCTATCAAGCTTTTGCTGACAGTTCCCCCACTTGGTATAACCTTCCCCAATTCTAACCATCTGTTAATATGCAACTCAGTTGTACCGAGTTGAAATGACCCTCATTCCATCTGGATTCTGTGATCTCACACATTCCATCCTGGATTATCATTGTTTCTGTGCATTTCTGTCTCCTCCTTGGGATAACAGACTCTTTGAAGTCTAGAGTTATGCCTTAGTTACCTTTATATCCCCTGCACTGCCTAGGATGTTTCATAACGTGCAGTAGGTGGGCAATACCTCCTTGCTAAACAAAATTCACATACTTGCTCTCCTCATCTTTTGAATAAGCTGATTTATTTTTCAAATAGATAATAAATTCAAATGCTATAACTGTCACAGGTTACAAATTAACTCATAAAAAGTAATTCTTCTTCCCACTCCTTTCTTCCTATAGGAAGCAACTGTTACGTCTTGAGTTGTTCTTGTGCTATTCCTGTTCTATTCTTCCTTTCCTTTCCCTTCCCTTCTCTTTTTTCTTCCTTTTTTTTAAAGATTTTATTTATTTATTTAATTGACAGAGAGAGAGAGAGAGAGAGAGAGACAGCGAGAGAGGGAACACAAGCAGGGGGAGTGGGAGAGGGAGAAGCAGGCTTCCGGCCGAGCAGGGAGCCTGATGCGGGGCTCGATCTCAGGACCCTGGGATCATGACCTGAGCCGAAGGCAGTCGCTTAACCAACTGAGCCACCCAGGCGCCCCTCTTCTCTTTTTCAACCTTCATCTAGGACATGGTAAGTAAAATTGAGGCCATATATTAAGGAGGTTTGAATGCCAAGGGTAGAAGAATCTCACAAAATACAAAGAATCATCCTAAGGAGACAATACTTTTCCAGTACAAACAACATTTGCCTCAATCTGGCAATCCAGGATCTAAGAATGTTATTAACAAGCTGTATCTTGTTGGGCAAGACCTTTAACTCCGGTTGTGCCCTTTGGGTTCCTGTCTACCGAACAATTTCACAATATCAGAGAATCAGTGTTTGAGAAAATGAATTCCATATTAGCATTTTCAATCAGGAATTTAACTTTTGAGTTGGCAAAGTGGCTTTGCCAAATCAATCTATTTAGGAAATTAAAAATAAAATTAGGCACATTTATTGCAAATTAAAGTGAAATGAAATTGAACATCTCTAACTGGCGCCAGAAGAGAAATGTCCCTTTGAGACCTTTGTGCCAGTAAGGGAACAGGGCCAATCCTGAGTGCTATGCATTTCTTCTGGAACTAGGATTTTTATTCTTGCCTCCTTAGGTGGGCTTTGGAATGAGACTGAGGGCAGGGGTGGGGGCTGTGAAATCTGTAGATTTGTGCCCAGTATCTTATGCATATTCGTGTTGAATCAGTCAGGATCCTGACAGGAAATGGATCTCACACTCAAACCGGATGAGGGAGTTTAATAATGGGCTATTTACAAAGAACTGGGAAGGGTTTTTTGAAAATGAGGGCAGGATAACCCAGTATCCTGAGGTTAGCAGATGGGAAACGGTTATCTCCCACCCTATAACCTGAACGGTAGAGAGGAGGAATGGTCATGGGATCTGGAGAAGACAGCTATGTGGAGAGGGCTCCTTCAGGGTAACTTTCACTGGCTGCATCCACCTGTCTTCTGCTTGGGTACCTGCAGCTCATCCTTCAGGATTCCCTAGCTATCCCCTTTTCGGGAAGGCCTTCCCTGAGTTCCCCAGACTGGGCTGAGTAAACAGCTTGGTTGCCATGTAAGAATCATGAGAATATTTCTGTCATAGCACTTATCACACTTCTTTGTAATTGCTTCTTTATTTTTCTGTCTCCCATGCCTGTGTGCTTCTTGAGGGCATTGATTCTATCTTATTGGGCTTGTTTCCTTGGTATCCAGTCAAGTGTTCATGGAATGGCAGGGAAGAAGGAAATGACAGTTCTGCCTCATCTCAGCAGTGTCATGGCAATTATTGTTTGGGGGCCTGGGCTAAGCCTACAGGCGATTCTCTGAGTGCCCGGTGAGGCAGAAGAATCCTAGACAGGGGTTTACTTGCAGCAACGAGCACAAAAATGGGGACCTAATTTGCCAACTTGTGAAAAACCTGAAAACCTCAAGCCAACAGCTGTTGAGTTTATATGCTACCCATTAAGGAGGCTGTGTGAGAGGGGTGGAGTGAGAGCAAGCCTGTGAAACCAGCAATCAGAAGACCTAAATCTTGCTCTAAATATCATGTGTAAGAACGAACCTGAAGGAGATTACCAGCTGCATGTGAAAGAAAGGATGCTCAAGATTTTCATCACAGTGGTGTTTACAAAAGAAAAAACTAAAGTAACCTCAAGTACATCAACAGGGATGTGTTAATTAAATTGTGGTACTTACATACAATGAAATGTATGTGGCCATGAAACATGATGAGGTGGGTAAATAAAAAGATGCTCATGATACATAGTCGTGTGAAAAAAGCAAGCTACCTACTTATATGATCAGTATGATCATATTTTTATAAGTAACCTTCAGAGTTGTATGAATTTGGCCAAATTACTTACTCTCTCCAGGCCTTATGTTCCTCATTTATAAGTTACATCTACCTCACAGAGTTGCTCTAAAGAATAAATGCAAATATCCAAAATACCAAGGATAGTGCCAGACTCATTGTAAGAAATTAATATATGCTAGCTCCTATTATTATCATTATTAATATTATCTATCTATATGCAAAGAAAGATTTATGAAATGTTTGCAAAATAGTTTCTGTAATTATTGGTATGCATTTTACTTTCTTCTTTGTACAGTTGTGTATTATTTGAAATCTTTTCCTCGATAATCCTCTATTAATTTTGCAATAACACTGAAGTTATTAGAAAAAGAAGGCTTTTGTGTTAATTCCTCCTCTGTCACTCACTAACTCTGTGTCTTTGGGAAAGCAACTGGACACCTCTGAACTTTGTTTTCCTCATTTATAAAACAGGAGGAACTATTTATTTCTTTCCTATCCCAGAAGACTTTGCTGTAGATCAAATGAATAATTGAATTTGTCTATGGTCTTAGGAAACAGCAAAATACTATACAAATATTAGATTTTATTATTATTATTTGTATTAACTTCATTGGGATCATTTCATTGGAATTTTTTCCCTACTGCTTCTCTGGATGTTTTGTAGGAGACAAGTAGCCTTTATGAAATGAAGCCTTATAAATTCATAAATCGTGGAGTTGTTTGTAATACCAAGGATCTGCTACCATCTCCATGATGAACTGAGAACTTCCAGCCACCAAACTATTAACAGTGCAAACTATTTTATGAGCTTACCTTTGCCCTGGTTTATTTTCTGCATGTGGAGATCACTGTCTTTTCTTTTGGACATAGGACTCTCTGCTTTCTGTATTCATTTGTCTATCACCTTGCTTGCTGCTGACTTGCAGTATTAACTTCACAAAAGTGAGAGATGAGCCTATTAGCAAACATTGGGTGAATCCGGAAGAGGAATGTATGGGTTTGAGAGGTGAATCACTGCGCAGGTTCACAAGGTTGAACAGGCTTTGGGAAGTCACTGGGGATTTGGTAATATTTACCGGAGTTTCTGACGCATCATCTCCTTCCTCTTCACTCATGAAAGATGCAGACGCCTTCAGGGAGGAGGTCCAACTGGAGCTTGACAGCATTCTGGGAACACAAGGAGAGACCTGTAGTCAAAATGTGCAAATCTGAAGGAGGTCTTTGTGCACAGAAGCTGTCCTGCCTGTAAATGTCCCGTCACCAGATTAGTGCCAATTTATTTTCCAGTGAAGACACCCGTGGTTTGGGGGGTGGGGTGGAGTTAGCAGGAGGGAACAAAAAGGAAAAGGCACACTTAGCACTCACCAAATGAGCCTCAACGAGTGTCCACCGAGTGAGCATCTGCTGAGGTGGTGCTGATGCCCTCAGAAGGTAACTTGGTGCACAAGTGCTTGGGTGAATATTTGTGAAATAAATGAGGAAGATTCTCCTTTTGTGATACCTTTAAAAATGTGACTATTTTTTTTTTTTTTGAGGGGAGGGAACAGAATGAATCCTTTAACTGAGAGAGAGCATTTTTTTTTGAAAGATGAACATCATATTTGGAGTGGGAAATGATGAACGAGTTTGAGTGTTTTTCACTGCCCATTGCCCCCCCTGCCCCCGCTGCCCCCCCATGGCTTTTGACCATGCGTTTTAGTACATATTGGGCTCTTGGTGTGTTCAGGATTTAAGGCCTCCCTGAGAACCAGAGGGGGTACATTTACTCTCCCCTTTCCCACTGTTTGGGAGGTTGCTGTCCAAGCTCATAAAAGTCATTTCCATTTTCAAAAGCAGAGTTGGTGAAACACTTTGGAAACTTTCCCTGCACCCTCCACTCCCCCCACCCCGCCCCACTCCATCTTCTTGTTCGAGAAATGCAAATCTAAAGCCGATCCTATTTTATGTTAAAAAGTGAAAAACATTTCAATGTATTCTTGTCTTGTATGACTGGCTGAGAGCCTCTAAATCCCCACCATTTACCAAATTAAACTAATTGAAAGTGCTTCCAAAAGCCACATCTGTAGGCTGACGTTTGTCCCTGCCTTTCACTTTCGGCTCGGGAAACTGTTCTCCATTCCATTGATCCCTGAATAGTCATGCCTGTCAGGAAGCCACATCAGCCATTATCATTCTAATTTTACTGCCTTTCTTGGTCCCTAATCTAATTTGCAATGATGCTTAAGCATTTCGCAAGGCCATAGCACTTTCTTCAGAATTTCAACAAGAGCATTAAACCCCCAATTTACATTAATGAAGTGCACATTTAATTAGGGGAGAGGGTAAATGGAGGGCTCTTCAGGAGCAGTTTGTGTGATATGATAAGCACTCGAGAAGGGAAGGAGATAGATCTGATAAAAGACTTGCCATATATCAGGCGGCTGGATTTCTCTCCCTTACCCCCTATCTTTTTCCCAGCCTCATCTTCCTTCTCCTCATTTCCACCCTTCCATCAGCTAACTCTACCTCTCCAAAATTTGCTTCAGAGCCACGACAATAAAATTATGAAGGCAGACCTGTCAACAGGGGAGGACCAGGCAAAGGACTATTTAAGAGGATCATGTGGTTTTCAGTTCCCCTGCTGCCCCCCAAAGGGGAGATTAACTTGTTCTTTTAAATAATGAGAAACATAGGAAACCATCTCCAGTCTCCTATTTAATGAATGCATTAAGCACACAGGCTGAGCAGCACAGTGGTACCACACAAATTTGGCTTGCTGTTGCGAAAGGGGTGGGCAAGGGGGAGGGCAGGGATGAATTTCTGGTCATAGATCCCATGCAATGAATTCATTACCACATATTACCCACGATGTAGTGATGTCACACAGTTGAGTTTCTGCCATAGGTTCTGCTGGGCCAACCTTCTGATGCGGGGGAGGTTGAGTGTGTGCGTGTCTATGTCCACATGGGTATTTATCTTTAGACAGAAATTTTTTCCTTCTTTTGGCTTGGCCTTTGGAATATGAATTTTAGCTAAGCATGCTTTTCTCTTGTTGCGGGACCACATATTTTCTTGTTAATCCATAGTTCATTAGGTGCAAGGGTGGGGGCAAGACTTATTATGTATGAATTTTATTTTTGGAATCTTGATGTTCTTCCTTCAAGTTCTCCTTCTCCATTATGTAATAATAATGATGATGATGATGATGATAAGAGCCCTCTCAGAAATATAGTGATGTGAATACAAGAGCAATTCAATAATGGAATGCTGTTTTATGCTTAACATCTTTGCAAAGCTTGATATTTTGCAGCTCAAAATACAAGCATTTGTTAACAATAGGATTTTGTTTGCTTTTCTCACAAGTATAAAAATTGTATTTCATGGGAAAAAAAGTATCGATTTTACTAACTTACCAACACTAGTTAGACACTAACGTATAGTCAAATACAATCCCTCTCTTTCCATTACCTTACTAAGATACTTGATGACAGGTCAGCCATCTTTCGGGATAGCATCATTTTTAAGCACAGACAAGGATAAGCATTTATCTAAGGGTCACAGTTGTAATTAAGCAAGAAATCACCTCTCTTGCAAATACATAGCCCATAGTCATTGTTACCATGGCTGTGCCTTCACTATAACTTTGAGTGGCAGGAAAGAAGGCCCTGAAAAATAATCCTCTAGTTGTATTTTGGACCTGAGCTAAATAAATAAATAAATAAATAAATAAATAAATAAATAAATGTGCCACCTGGGCAGGGGTAAACAATGAGGAAAAAAGGAAGAGGCAAATAATATGAGGGCATTGGATAGTGAATAGGAATTTGAAAAAAAATGAAATTTGAATAAAAAGATTAAGGGGTGAGGTAAGAATAACACTTTTACAACTAATATGTGGGCTTTCAGTGGGCCCTTCTGGGTTAGCTGCCTAACCTGGGTCAAGGTACTTCATATGTCTAATATCTGACTTTCTCATTTGCAAAATTACAATAACAATTGTACTTCATAAAGTCGTTCTGAAGATTAAATGAGATACTGCACGTAAAGCACTGGAGTCTAATAAGCACTCAATATATGACATTAAAGGGGGATATAGAAAGCACTCAGTAAATGCTACTAGAGAGGAAAGGAAAGATAGTTGAGTTAACTGATGGAAATCTATGGAAGATTGAGAAAGTTATGCAAGGGAAAGCATACTGGAAGGAAGGGATGATGAGGGCAAAGGAAGAATAAGTTGTTTTGAATAACCAGCATTTTAGGTATGGAACCTTGTGTCTTTTCTATGGATGTGTCCAACAGAGGAAGAGGAGACTGCTAAAGACAATGTCAGAGAGGGAGAAAATAAAATAGGTTGATGACACATTCAAGGATTTGCACTATAGACTGACTATTGGAATTTATCTCTTTTGATAGCCATCTCAATGCAGGTTTTTGTTTTGTTTTGTTTTGTTTTGTTTTAAATGAACTGGGGGAGTTTTACCTATGTCTGAAATTAGAAATGTCTTTGTTTTCTATGTAAAACAAAATTGCATCTCTCTGAAAACCACAGCACCCACCCCCTTCTCCTCCTTATCTTCTGCCTCTTTCTCCTCCACCAGGAATGGAACATCAGTGACATCCTTTTCCTCAGCACCCACCTCTCTTCCCAGAGACAACCACCATTACCAGGTGTTTTAGACTCTTCCAGAGGTATTTTGTGCATAGACACGAGACTCAGTTTTAAATTTTGCTCTTCCTTAATCTCTTGGATACTGCCCAAGCCTGGAAGGAAGCATGTAAAAGTTCAAACATTCGATTCTTTTTCTTTTCTAGTTATAGAAATAATACCTGATCAATTATTAAGAAGTTAAGAACAATGCAGAACTGTTTGAAGTCTGCCTGACTCCTTAGGGTATTTATAGTTCAGAAGCTGACTGAAAATACTGTCTAAGGAAGATACGGAGAGACGATTTACTTGCTGTGGACTGCTACAGGTGTTGTGGATATCTGGAAGTCACCTCCACTCAGGTCCTCAGTTCTTGCCATCCCAACTCACCTCCTGGGGTGGAAAACAGTGCAAGAGAAGGTAGGCTAAGAATCAGCATGTGTCATCTTTTCACTGGGTACAGAACTTCCTGGGGCACCACTGGCCCGGTGGCTCCCTGGAGCCAGGGCTGACTCCATTCCTTGCCCAGGAAGGGCCTCAGGAGCTTGATCTACAATTACAACATTCATTCCTCATCTGAAAGGTGAAAGGGCTGCTGTATCCTGGTGGGGACTAATTCCTAATGAAACGGGTGATGGTTTTGTATTTGTGTATTTGCACAGCAGATGGACTGTGACTCTTTTTCAAGCAAAAGAAACTTGGTGCAGAAGCTGAAGGCTGTGCAGCCAAGACTTGCTCTGAGGACTGTGAGACTGTTCATAGAGCGGGCTGTACCCGGCCCTCATGTGGTCCTCTCTGCCTCTACCAATGGGCGCCAACAGGGATTGCTACGACCTGGACTTGGAAGCTCACTCAACCTGTAGCACATGTGGAAAAATACGTGAACAAGGTCATGATTTCTAACAACGCCCTCAGAGCCTGTCAGAATAAGTGAGATTGATTTTTTCATGTAATTATGCAATTTTCTCAAGCCTTCTTTAACCCGGTTTAATTAGGGAAGGGTAGACTGCAAATAGAATACAGTGCTAAGCAATTTTCTCTATAGAGTTTAGCTAAGAATATTGAAGGCATATTTGCCTTTTCTCTAAATATACTACCTGATTGGTTGTGAGAATTAGGAACTTGAGCTCTTCAGTAAAGAACTTAAATTGGTTCTTTTGTGGACATCAACTTGTGTACAAAACAGACAAAGGAAGGGACTGAAAAGATGACAAAGCTTTGAGCACACAGGCATCTTTTTTTAACATGCTATAGTTAGGAAGAAAATCCATGTCACCTAGCTATCTTAAAACTCTTGGAAATCGGCCAGGTTCTAGTTTTTTAAGAAACAAACAATCACCACAAAAGCTGCTGTAGCAACTTTGCAGTGTCCCCTGCAGCCTGAGGTGGGTGGCGTTTTCCATACTCCGTAGATGGAGTAACAGGGGCGCACTGAGAGATTCAGCAGTTGTCTGAAAACTCCCAACAAGCTGAAAATAGAGCCCCAGATGGCAGCCAAGTTTCCTGCCCTGAAAGTGAAGAGAGAGACCTAAAAAATAAGATTAGATTTAAAAGAACATATATACTTTCCAGGGGCTTATCTGAACCGCATCTCCTCTCTGACCCTCTTTGAGTTTACCCATCATAAGTAATAGCGTGACCTCTTCTTCAAGTCATTCAAAAACGCATTTGTTCTCCATAATAGAGAGAGAAGCTCCAGCCAAATTATATTCTAATGTATCATAGCCTTGAACCCGGGGACCATTTTGCATTGCTGACTAGGTGGCTGCTGAATACATTATTAGTCTGCCAACGTTTGTGTCAGCTTTGTAAAGAGGCAGATTTCCCAGCCTGTCTTCAATATTACTATTGTTAGGGCTTTTTTAGGGGTGGGCAAAAATAAAAAGGAGAAAAAGAGTGAATACTTGAGTATAATCTGCTTTTGTGGCTAGGTAAGTATAGCAGCCCCGTAAAACCTTATTCCTGCGTGAGTAAATACGGTCATGTTGAAAATGAGTGTGCCTCTGACAGAATTGCCATGTTCCCAGCTGGGGCAGGTGCAGTTGGGTGTAGAAGGGGCAGAGAAACTCAGGGAGGTAAGTATTCTAAAGAAATGATTCCTAATTTCCAAGGCTCCCCCTGACCTGAAGGATTTGTCAGTTATCTACCTAGCGACTTGGACATAAAGAGAAGAGTCCATAATACCTGATACTCCAGCCCCCCCTCCCCTTTTATGTGGAGAAAATACTGAAACTCACTCTTCCATTTTAATTTAAAAGTCTGGACTCAGATTTGTAGAAGAGGCAAACCAAGGAAAGCATAAAATGACTTACTGATGAGAAATATCTTCTTCCACCAGAACAGGCTGGAGCCAGTCAGTAAGGGAAGCCAATGCATGAAGTAATAAATGCAGCATTGTAGTTACCCATGCTTTGCTAACTCACCTATAACCATAGCATCTGGATCCTTCACCAGTGAGTCTATGTTAGCCAGACCCCTGACACTGCATTACTAATACAGTGCATTAAATGGTCCCCTAGTGGCTGCTACACAGAGGGTGTTCCTTCCCAAATACTCTCTTAGTGCCACAGAGGAATAAAATGGGGCGGGGGCGGGGGGAGGATGGAGTCCAGTGTACTATTGCACAGAGGCCTCACATAATCCCATGCCAACTTGGCATTGCCACCATTTGGGATCCATGAATCCCTCAGGCCCAGGTCTTGGAGCAGTATTCATGCACGAGGAGGGAAGTTGGCAGGGTCAGGGAAAATGTTTTTCTTTGCCTGGAGGCCCGAGTGGCTGGATTGGGTATTTACACTGCCTGAGTTTGCCAGATTATCACTCAGTCCTCCCTTCTAGCCCACTTTGGCTGTGTAGACTCTGCCTGTGTGAAACTAAGAGAAAAAATTGCCTCCTTCTCTGTCCCCCGCTGCTGTTTCTGCCAACTTCTCCCTACACATGTGAATTTGGCCACTTGGAACCTAGTGCATTCATAGCAAGGTGAAAGTCAGTGAGATAGGGAAAACTATATTGTCCGATAATCTTGGAAGCATCCACTTGCCATCTTTCCCATGGTAAGCAACAGTTTATCATAGACTATCACAGTTAGGAAGGATGAATATTATATCTTCATGAGGGATGATAGATGGGCTAGAAGAAGTAACTGGACGGAGAACAAGAACAGGTATAACCGTTTCTTTTCTTTTTGTTTCTTATTTGCCAAGCTTAAGGTTCATGTTGCAAGGAGAGTGTAGTGAAAAAATCTCCCAACTGGGAGATTGCAGATCTTCATTTGAATCTCTCTTCTACCATGAACTAGCTACCCAACCATTCTGAGTTTCTTCCTAGGGAACATTGGAGGATTGACCTCAATGCTGTCTAGAAACTCCCTTCCAGGTCAGATGTTGGATAGTCCATCTGCATGGCTCCCCTATGCCCACACCCAGCAGGACCTGTTCCTTTGATTACTCCATTTATTCAGGTGACAAAAAGGTGTTAAGTCCTTTCCCTTCAGTTCCAGTTTCTTGAAAGTGGTCCACAGTCCTTGCCTTAATTTTCTTAAGGCTTTTGGAGGTGTTGGCTTTTCACAATGGCCACCCTGACTCCGCGAGGCTCCTAAACATGCTCCCTGCCAAGCCAATGCTTTTTCTCATCCTTTCTCAGTTTCCTCTGACCCTGGTGTGTTTGACAAGGTTGACCACATGCTCCTTCAAGAAATTCCTTTCATGCTTTTCCACCTCTGGGACACTCAACGATACTTCTTTCCATCTTTTCTTGTTACTTTGCCTCAGGCTTCTTTATTTATTTATTTATTTATTTATTTAATTTTGTTTTATTATGTTATGTTAGTCACCATACAATACAGCATTAGTTTTTGATGTGGTGATCCACGATCCATTGTTTTCGTATAACACCCAGTGCTCCATGCAGTATTTGCCCTCCTTAATACCCATCACCGGGCTAACCCATCCACCCACCCCCTCCCCTCTAAAACCCTCAGTTTGTTTCTCAGAGTTCATAGTCTCTCATGGTTCATCCTTCCCTACGATTCCCCCCCTCTCATTTTTCCCTTCTTTCTCCTAATGTCCTCCATGCTATTCCTTATGTTCCACAAATAAGTGAAACCATATGATAATTGGCTTTCTCTGCTTGACTTATTTCACTTAGCATAATCCCCTCCAGTTCCATCCATGTTGCTGTAAAAGTTGGGTATTCATCCTTTCTGATGGCTGAGTAATAATGCATTGTATATATGGACCACATCTTCTTTATCCATTCATCTGTTGAAGGGCATCTCGGCTCTTTCCACAGTTTGGCTATTGTGGACATTGCTGCTATGAACATTGGGGTGCATATGGGCCTTCTTTTCACTACATCTGTGTCTTTGGGGTAAATACGCAGGAGTGCAATTGCTGGGTCATAGGGTAGCTCTATTTTTAATTTTCTGAGGCACCTCCACACTGTTTTCCAAAGCACCAACAGTGTAAGAGGGTTCTCCTTTCTCCACAACCTCTCCAACATTTGTTGTTTCTTGCCTTGTCAATTTTTGCCATTCTAACTGGTGTAAGGTGGTATCTCAGTGTGGTTTTGATTTGAATGCCTCAGGCTCCTTTAAAGCTTCTCCTTTCTCTTCCTGTCACTGTGGTTCTAATTTGGAAGTTTTCCCTTGTTTCTTTTCATGTTCTTTGTAACAGTCACACCTCCCTCAGAGTCTTCAGTTCCTACCTCCCTGCAGCTGACTTTCATATCTATGACTCCAGTCCAGAATCTTCTCCTGGGCTCTAGAATCATCCAGTCAGCCATGACCTGAGATTTTTTATTTGGATATTTGACCAAACAGCCCCAGTCAGCAGGTGTGAACCACATTCATTTTCTTGCTTCTGAAATCAGTTGCTGAAAATAACATTTGAATCCTAAAAAAAGTGCCAGCTTCTCTTAATCCCCTGACCAGAATACTTGGCCTTTCATTGTGTCCTCTTTGTTATCCTAGGATATCTAAAAAGTTACTAAATCCTGCTGATTCCACAAGCAAACTGACAATCATATGTCCCTTTCTTTTCCATTTATACTCCCCCCACCCCAGTTCCTTTTCGTTTAGGCAATAATATTAATGACTCCTAGGTGAAAGGGACTGCATGACATGCTGTGAGAGAGGCAGCAGGTGAAAGATATGGTATTTTCTTTAAGAGTAACAACATATGGTATTTTCTTTAAGAGTAACAACATATCTTTATGCAAATTAATTACAAAGAAAGGTAGAAAGAGATAGGTGACAGAAGAGAAAAAAATATAGTATATGGGAGTTTGTGATAGCTACAAAATACATCTTTATTAAATTTGATTAATTCCAAATTCTATTTTTATCTTCCCAAATGGCTCTATCTTGTTGGTCTGAATTACATTCATAGTTCTCATTTCTTCCATTATTCTCTGTGTTTCAGGGAAGTCAGTTACTTATCTGATGCCCTGCTTTCAGCATTTGTAGTCTCCTAAAGCTCTCCAGGTGGTTGAAGTCTCTTACTATTACTCTGTTTCTCCTATTTTTGGTAGTTTTGCCATCTTTATTTTAGGGGCATCATATCTTTGCCTGGCCAGGAAAACTGCAGTATGCTCCCAGATCAATATCACTTTATTTCATTCTCCATCTATTCTTACCTAAGTACTCTATTTGATCAACAGTTTACATGCCTGTTATATGCTCTGTGGTATGAGTTGGGTATAGAATATTGGATGGCACCTGCTTCTTTCCTTAAGGTTCTCATATTCTATAACAGAGTTAGACAAGCAAATAAATAATTTTGTCGTTATGGTAACATGCTACAAAAACTCTTACAGTTAACATTTACTGAGAACTAAATATGTCCTAGGTGCTGTTCTAGAGTTCTTACATATATCAATGCATTTAATCCTCACTGCACTATAGAAAATCAGTATTGAATAGTCCCCCAAACTATCCCCCATGAGGACGCTGAAGCATAATTGTGGGAGAGTCAAGATTTAAAAGCAGGCAGTCTAACTCTTGAGCTCACACTCAACCACTACTGTAGATGGCCTTTTTGTGTTCCAATAACATATATCATGTGTCTGTACTATTAGACTACAAAGCAGAGGGTTTGAATAAGGAAGACTAGCTTCATGGTGTTTTAACTGTCTTGAGAAAAATAAGTAGAGCTTATTTGGTGGAGAAAGAAAGAAAGGATGGATGGCACTACTTGCTGATGAAAGGCTTGAAGGGGCTGCTGTTTGGAAGGTCCAGTAAGTAATTGATGAGTCTGGCAGGGCTAAGGCTAGAACACTAGCATTTAAAGGATGGAGGAAGAAGAGCAGTCGTGGAGAATGAGGGAGAGTAAAGACAAGTAGAAAAATAGACTAGAGGATGGTTTAGTGCCATGATGACTATGAGTTTCAAAAAGGAGGAGATGCTTGACAGGAACAAATGCACCAGAAGAGTCAGAGAGGGTGTGTGAGAGAAAAGCCTAGTAGATTCGTCACTTAGAGAGTTAATAATGAGATCATAGAGAGAAGAATAGTGGGAGTGCAAGCTAAACTCAGAGGATTGTTGAAAAAAATCTAAGTAGAAAAGTAGAGGCAGCATGTGTAGACTTCTCGTTGGCTAATTTATACATACATGTGTTCATATGGATGCCAAAGCATGTCATGTGGACTCTTAGTGTTCAGTAAAGCACAATGAATGGAAAAGTTAACTTAAAAAATGATTAATACAACAAAAGATAGAAAAACAGACCTGAAAGGAGAATGTGCTCCTCGCCATGATGGCCTGTGTTTAATAAATAACCTTCAGTAGATTGTAGCTTGTGGTGCCTTGAGATGGAAAGAGCACCCAGTAGTTCCATGGGTCTCTTGGGGTACCTGCTTGCTCCCTTTGGTGGCACCAAATTATACTGGGCAAGTTGTTGTTATATCTGGACTTGCTTCTTCTCTGTCAAAAATAAAATGATTAAATAAGTCTCTTCTAATTAACATTTTAATTTTATTTTTTATTAGAGAGTGCACGAGTGAATGGGGGTGGGGGGTGGGCAGAGGGAGAAGGACAGAGAGAGTCTTAAGCAGGCTCCACACCTAGCCAGAGCCCAGTGCAGGCCTCGATCCTACCACCCTGAGATCATGACCTGAGCCAAAATCAAGAGTTGGACACTTAACTGACTGAGCCACCCACGCACCCCTCTAATTAACATATTTAAATGATCCGATCACCTCTTAACTCAAAGAAATCACCTAGGTTAGATAGTGGGTGGCCACTCCTTTTAATATTTTCTCCTCCATGACATGGGGAAGAGATTTCAGTCCAGTGATTCAAGCACCTTACATTCTGACAATCAATAAACCCTTTAAAGTCTTGTGCTCTAAATTTTCTTCATTTTAGCATTGTTTGCCTTCCTTCTTTCTTTTTCAGATGCTTATGTTTAAAGTTTCTCAGAGTTTCAGCCAAAAGGGTGAATTTGCTCAGCTGGAAGAATTGAACCTTGAAAGCGCTGCCTTCCTTTAACCTTACATTTAAAAATATAGATTAAAAAATAAGAATATAAGGCCTTATTCATCTCTAAATATGCAAGCAAGGCAACTGATATTTTAAATAGAAAATTGCCAACCATGAAGGAGGCCACGGACAATGGCAAGATTGAAACTTGTAATCAGATGTTTCTAACGATTTGTGAATATGTGAATACCCTCCTGACTCATCAGGTATTTGGCTTATGTAGAGTTAGTTTGAGTCTAGGTCACTCATCCCCTGGAAAGGTTTGGTTAGAATGGACCTGAAGTGCGTCTCGTGAGATCCTTGTGCTAATATCTATGAGTGCACTGGGTGGGAAAGAGATGTGTTTATATGCAAAGAAATATTGTGCACTTGGAGTCATTCATTAATAAACTAGTGGAAGGATCTAGAAAGTTTTAAAATGCTCAACAACATTTTACTCAAAGAAATATCTTTCCCTGATGGGAAGCATGCCAAGAACAAATAGAACAAACGAATGAGAAATGGGAAGCAGAAAATAGCAGAAAGCTTTAGCCCCTGTAAGTTTCTTGTATACTTTTATTTATATTTTAATTCATTCAAAAGTACTTATTGAAACATCTAGCTTATTTAATAAACTAGTTTTTCATGCAATCAAAAGCCTAAAACAGGAGGATATTGCTTCCTTGGTCACCATCAATAAGAAGAAAATTATCCCAAAGAGTGGGATTGGAACAGCAGAGCTAATGCCACACATATCTTGTGAGTTAGAAATATCTCCTATTAAAACTATTTATTCTTTAAGAAATCTGGAAATAAATCTCAAATTCAGTTTTATCCCCAGTACTTGGTATAAGGCTTGTACATAGGGGTTGTTCGGTAACTATGTGAGGCATAAATAGATTATTAGGAATTAAAAAAGAACATTTATTGTGTGCCTCCAGTGTGTCACAGTATCTTCCAAGCTCTTAGGTTGTATCAGTAGACAAAGCAAACAAACAAACACAATCTCTGTTCTCATTAGCTTCCTTTAAATTTATACCATCGTGTAAGGGGAATGGGTGCAATTTGATTTTTTTGAGTGATGTATTTTTAAAATTGATTTTATTTTTTAGAACAGTTTTAGATTTGCAGCAAAACTGAAAACCTAGGTCAGAAAGTTCCCATGTACCTCATACTTGGTTTCTTCTTTAATATCATATATTAGTGTGATACATTTGTTATAATTAATGGACCAATATTAATACATTATTAACTAACACCAATAGTTTATTTAGATTTCCTTAGTTATCTTTTTTTAAAGGTTTTTGTTTATTTATTTGGCAGAGAGAGAGCACAACCAGAGGGAGCAGCAGACAGAGGGAGAAGCAGACTCCCCCCTAGCAAGGAGCCCGATGTGTGACTCGATCCCAGAACTCCGGGATCATGACATGAACCAAAGGCAGATGCTTGACCGACTGAGCCACCCAGGCGCCCCTAGATTTCCTTAGTTATCTAATGTCCTTTTTTTGTTCCCAGAATCCATCCAGGTTACCACATTACATTTAATCATCATGTCTCTTCGGGTCCTTTTGGCTATAGAAATTTCTCAGATTTTCCTTGTTTTTGATGACATTGACAGTTTTGAGGAGTACTGGTCAAGTATTTTGTAGGATGCCCCACTATTGGAATTTGTTTGATGTTTCATCATGATAAGCCTGGGGTTATGGGTTATTGGGAGGGAGACCACAGAGGGAAAGTGCCATTTTTATCACATCATGTCAAGGGTACATACTATCAACATGATTTATGACTGTTGATGTTGACCCTTGGTCACCTCGCTGATGTAGTGTTTGTCAGTTTTCTCCACTGGAAAGCTACTCATTCTACCCCCTTTCCATACTGTATGCTTTGGAAAGAAGCCACTCTGTGCAGCCCACATAAGGCCTGGGAATCACGACTCCCTCCCTCCTGTAAGGGTGGAGTATCTACATAAATTATTTTGAATTCTGCAATGAAGATTTGTCTTGTCTCCCATTTATTAATTTATTCAATTGTTATGTATATCACTATGGACTACTCATGGATATTTATTTTATACTTTGTGCTATAATTCAATATTACTTTATTTATTATGCTGTTCAAATTGTTCTAGTTTTGGAAACACTTTTAGTTGCTTCTATGCTCCTTTTTTTGCCAGAAAAATTGTAACAATTTTAATTTTGACTTGCCATATCTTGATGCACTCGTCACGTCACTAACACTTTAAAAACATATCTTTACAATTTTTTTCCTTTTTTTAAAAAATTTTATTATGTTATGTTAGTCACCATACAATACATCATTAGTTTTTGATGTGGTGGTCCACAATCCATTGTTTTCGTATAACACCCAGTGCTCCATGCAGTACGTGCCCTCCTCAATACCATCACCGGGCTAACCCATTCCCCTCCCCCCTCCCCTCTAAAACCCTGTTTGTTTCTCAGAGTCCATAGTCTCTCGTGGTTCATCTCTCCTTCCGATTCCCCCCCCCTTCATTTTTCCCTTCTTTCTCCTAATGTCCTCCATGCTATTCCTTATGTTCCACGAATAAGTGAAACCATATGATAATTGACTTTCTCTGCTTCACTTATTTCACTTAGCATAATCTCCTCCAGTCCCATCCACGTTGATGTAAAAGTTGGGCATTCATCCTTTCTGATGGCTGAGTAATATTCCATTGTATATATGGACCACATCTTCTTTATCCATTCATTTGTTGAAGGGCATCTCGGCTCTTTCCACAGTTTGGCTATTACAATTTAATAAGAGGAAAAGTTATGTGTGTTTGTTATCTATTGCTGTAAAACAAAACCAAAACTTAGTGGCTTAAAATAACATGACTTATTCTTTCTTATATTTCTGTGAGTTGGTTGGACTTAAGCGAATAGTTCATCTGTTTATGTGGTATGCCATGAGGGTTGCTCATGTAGATACTGTGCTCCTTTGACATGTCTCCATCTGTGTGTGTGTGTGTGTGTGTGTGTGTGTGTGTTAGCACTTTGTTACTTTCTGACACTACAAGATGTTCCAAGATCATCTTGTATGTTTCCTTCCCTAGTCCTAGAATTGGCCATCTCTGTAAGGAGTCCTAGTTCCTTTCACTGGAGAGTGGAATTAGAAACCAAGATCTGGGACACCTCAGTGGCTCAGTTTGTTAAGCGTCTGTGTTCGGCTCAGGTTATGATCCCAGGGTCCTGGGATGGAGCCCCACTTTGGGAGTTTGCTTCTCCCTCTCCCTCTGCCCCTTCCATCCTGCTCATGCTCTCTCTCTCTCTCACTCTCTCTCTCAAATATTTATTTATTTATTTGAGAGAGAGAGAGAGTCACAGCAAGAGAGGGAACACAAGCAGGGGGAGTGGGAGAGGGAGAAGCAGGCTTCCCGTGGAGCAGGGAGCCCGATGCGGGGCTCGATCCCAGGACCCTGGGACCATGACCTGAGCCGAAGGCAGATGCTTAACGACTAAGCCACCCAGCGCCCCAATAAATAAAATCTTAAAAAAAAAAAAAAGAAACCAAGACCTGGGCAGTAGGTATGCATGTTCCAAAAAGGATATCATTTCTTTTATGCTTGTTCAGCTGACAGAAAAACCAATTTGATTTAAAACATTGCAGTGGGTTAAATAGTGTCCCCTCAAAATTCCTGTTCACCCATTAGAAACCTCAGAATGTGACCTTATTTGGAAATAGGGTCTTTGCAGGTGTAATTAAGACAAAGATCAAGATGATTGGCTTAGGGTGGGCCCTAAATCCAAATAGAGTGTCCTTATAAGAGAAAAGGACACACAGAGGCACAGAGAAGACCATGTGCAGAGACCAGGGTTATTCTGCCACAAGTCAAGGAATGCCAGAAGCAGGAAGAGGCAAGGAGAGGTTCTTCCCTAAAGCCTTTGGAGTGAACGTAGCCCAGTGAAAACCTTGATTTTGGATATCTGGACTCCAGAACTATGAGAGAAATAAATTTCTGTTTTTTTTAAGCTACCAAGTTTGTGGTACCTTATTATGACTACCCTAGCAAATGAACACAGGCAAAGATATCTCCATGTATCTCTATGTCTTCATCCAAACTTGCATGCAGCAGAGAACTCTATGCTGGAAGGCTAAAGAGGAGGAGGAAGAGGCAACTTGTTGGAAGCAAGGTTGCAGTATGCTTCCAGAATATGAAGGACTGCTTGGTACTGTCCTTCTTCCCTTAACAGTCTGGGTTTCTAAGGTTTCCCAGATGAAGTGAATAATGAGAAATTTTGTCATGATGCTCTCTCTCTCTGTGCCTTTATACAGACACTCTAATAGGTTCTGACATTGGGTTGTGAGAGGGTAGGAGAGTACCATGGATTGAGTGTCTAACACGAGTTAGGCTCTTTGCACGGGCTATCTCCTTTCATCCTAACAAGAACCCTGTAAAGCAGGCATGATTATTACCATGTTTTACAGATGAGAAAACAGAGTTGGAGAAGTTAAACACCTGGCCCAGAGCTATACTTAGTTATGTTGTGAAGTAGTTTTACCTTTAATTCCTGTGATGCTTGTCTACTATACCACCTTGAGTTTCAACACTTTTTTGTTTGTTTTAGCATAACCATCATCATGTCATCCAAATTATTTATTTATTTATTTATTTATTTATTTATTTAATTAATTATGTTCAATTAGCCAACATATAGTACATCATTAGTTTTTAAGGTAGTGTTCAACGATTCATTAGCTGCATATAACACCCAGTGCTCATCACATCACATGCCCTCCTTAATACCCATCACCCCATTACCCCCTCCCCCCACCCCCTCCCTTCTGTAACCCTCAGTATGTTTCCCAGAGTCCGGAGCTTCTCATGGTTTGTCTCCCTCTCTGATTTCTTCCCATTTAGTTTTCCCTTCCTTTCCCTGTGGTCCTCCACGCTATTCCTTATGTTCCACATATGAGTGAAACCATATGATAATTTTCTTTCTCTGCTTGACTTATTTCACTTAGCATAATCCCCTCCAGTTCCATCCATGTCAATGCAAATAGTGGGTATTCATCCTTTCCGATGGCTGAGTAATATTCCATTGTATATATGAACCACATCTTTATCCATTCATCTGTTGAAGGGCATCTCAGCTCCTTCCACAATTTGGCTATTGTGGATGTTGTTGCTATGAACATTGGGGTGCATGTGTCCCTTCTTTTCACTACATCTGTATCTTTGGGGTAAATACCCAGTAGTGCAGTTGCTGGGTTGTAGGGTAGCTCTATTATTAATGTCTTGAGGAACCTCCATACTGTTTTCCAGAGTGGCTGTACCAGCTTGCATTCCCACCAACAGTGCAAGAGGGTTCCCCTTTTTCCACAACCTCGCCAACATTTGTTGTTTCCTATCTTATTAATTTTTGCCATTCTAACTGGGGTAAGGTGGTATCTCATTGTGGTTTTGATTTGTATTTCCCTGATGGCTAGTGATGTTGAACATTTTTTCTTGTGTCTGTTAGCCATTTGTATATCTTCTTTGGAGAAGTGCCTGTTCATGTCTTCTGCCCATTTCTTGGCTGGATTATTTGGCAAACACTTTTTCTTTAAAGTAAAGTCTACCCCTAATGTGGGGCTGAACTCACAACCCTAAGATCAAGAGTCACATGCTCTACTGACTGAGCCAGGTGCCCCCTAAGCAAACACTTCTAAACCTACCATGCAGAGATGATAAAACTTTATTTTTAAAAATGTGATTTTGAGGCACCTGGGTGGCTCAGTCAGTTAAGTGTCTGCCTTAGGTTGGGGTCATGATCTCAGGGTCCTGGGATTGAGCCCCAAGTCGGGCACCCTGCTCAGTGGGGAGTCTTCTTCTCCCTCTCCTTCTGCTCCTCCCCCTGCTTGTGCTCTCTTTCTCAAATAAATAAAATCTTTTAAAATAAAAAATATGATTTTATGTGATTAAATTATACATTTTGATTTGTGATCCACTTAAAAATTTTTTCGCTTAAAAGTCTCATGAATGTTTGCTGTCTCTTTTTTTCCCCTTTCTTTTTTATTACCTTCTGCCACCCTTTGGTTTGGATCTTCATTGCCTTTTAGGGGACAATCTCAAAAATGCCTTCACTGACCTTCCCTGTTATTTCTTGCCTGTGTCCTTTCCTGCTCAGACAAACAAACATACACAAAAACCACAAACCTGAGAAAGACTATTCCTGATTCAATCTCATCTGCTTTGTCAGCCCTATCTTTACCTTCCTTCTGTGTGTGTGCCTCCGCCATACTACATTATTCTCTGCTAACTGGATGTGCCATGTGCCCTTTCTTGTCAGAAACTTTGTTTTTGAGTTTCTTTCATTCAGAGTATGTCCTCTCCTCCATCTCCACTTGTCAAAACTGTTTAAGGTTCAGTTCAAAAGCTGCCTTGTCCTTGAAGTCTCCCCTAGGTCTTTCAGCTCAATCATCTCTTTCCTTCTTCTGCCCTGAGGTACTTTGCCCAGAAGAGATGTTATATGTTCTGGATGAAAAGTTCCTTGAGGGCTGCCTTCATCACAGTGTATCTCTTGAGCATCACGTTAGTGTCTTGTTTAATGTTTGCTGAATACATGAGATGATAGATAGATAGATAGATAGATAGATAGATAGATAGATAGATAAGGGGGGCATTGATGATGTGTACAAAATTTACTTAATGCTAAAACTCCACAAACAACAACGGTACTGTAAATCTGGGCCTCACTGGGTTTTCAAACTGTGGGATAATTAAGCCATCCAAAGAAAATGCAAAGTTAAATTGCCTTGTAATCATTTCTTTCTTTGCATTAAAAAGAATCTGACTTGATACTTGAGTTGCTATTAAAATTATTTGGATGTTATGACAATAATACATAGAGAAAGTGGGAAAATAAAAACATTCATAATGGTATGAATGAAATTTAGATTTATAATGACTAAAAAGGTTGCACTAGAAGATACTGAAGGCATATTATGTCACTATAATTTGGCTTTTGAGAAAGATTGGGAGGTAGCTGAGGAATTAAATAATAGAACAAAACAAAACAGAATATAACCACAATAGACTCATGTCCTTCCAGAGGAAATTTTGTACTCAGCATGAAGCTGCATCAGATCTCAATTCAGAGAAGCTTAGGACTCCTGTAGTGTTTCCCTCTTCAAAGCCTTGTGCAAACATGAACGAAGTTAATCTAATTAACTTATTAGCTTTTTAAGCTAGTGGTACCAATTAGTCACCTCATCAGACTCTGGCTTGGGTCTCATTGCACAGTGCTTAGCTATAAAGGGGCTTTCATCAAAACCCCCAGGAGTGCAACACATGGCATTTGCGTGTGTTTTCCAGAGAATGGCAAAAAGAGCCATGTGCAAGGCAATTACAGGGAACCCTCTCTGGGAAAACCCTAATCACAAGGACCATTCTCATCACCTCTTTTTAGAAAGTAAATCACATATTAGGTTTCATTCCTAGAAGTATGAACCCTTCCCTTAACCTGAGTCCAGAGAGTGATTATAAATCTTAGACTTAAATTCCTGGATGCTCATTGGGGGAGAAAGCCCCACTGGCAACAGGGAATCATAGAAGGTCTGGCAGTTTGGGTGGTATTTTTTTTTAAAGAGGGAGAAAAGGGGATTCAAGCAGAGTGCAATGAGAATAGTGATCCTAAAATACAGCCCTCAAGGAAGACTTCCAGAGAGACAATGGGGAAGGAATAAATAAAAAGAAAGTTATAAATTCATCTATTTGCTCTTCCCTGACCCTTGCTTTTACTCCTCTTCACTGCAACTACCCTGGGAAAGGCACAATACTTTCCCCTGTCACAATATTGAGAAAAATTGAAACGGGGAAGAAAGACCACCAGATGCTTTATTGTCTTAGACGTTTCCACATAATTAGCTGGGGATAAAGGGCCTCTGCATGGTTTCATTGCATTGAATGAACTTGGATATTGCTACACAGTAGTGTGTTTTATGATTCATGCTCTGTTATCCTGTGGCTTTTTGAAAACTGCCAGCTACTTTATCACTGCCGGCCAAGCCTGGGCCCACCACTTAAAATGCAGCAATGCAAAGTTAACTGTGCATGACAGATGTCCATGAAATTGTTTAACACACACATACACGCTCACACAGAGCACAGAGCTGGCTCCGGCCCTCTTACGAGTCTTGCTGGCTCAATGTCCTTATTAAACATAAATAAAAAAGTATATAGGGCTAGGAAAGAAAGAAAAATTCATGAAATGACAAAAAAGAGGGCACATTTTGGACTCTGGTTATATTGGATACATTTAAAATTTCAAAAGGCCCTTGAAAAAGTTAGAAATAATGAGGTCACAAGAGAAACAAAGGATTGGGGTAGGCGGGGGTTAGGTTAGGAAATTGGGTATTTGAGATTATCTTCTTTTCTCTCAGAACTGGTATCACCAAGGTATTACTGTCTCCTCCTATCATCCTCCAGTCCTGGGTGCCATGGAAAGCAGTTTCTCAGGTTGGCCCTCACGTGTTTCATCCCTTGATACCCAGTATCCTAACCCTCCCATCCTATAAGTCTCTATATCTTATGTTTTGACCCTACTGCACATTCCTCTCTTCCTTCTTATACCAGGTCCTTCCAACTGCAAAAGGAATGTCCTTTAACAGAAGGAAAGTGCTTTTCCTGGGAAATTACTCACTCTCCATTCTACTCTTCGTAGAACAGTTTTCATACTCTGACAAATATTGAATTGTAACATTTGATGTGAGTGCCTGTCTTTCTCAAGATTTGAAGCTCTTGGGTGCAGGGGCTGTGACCCCACTCATCTCTGTCTGTCAGAGCTCAGTGTAGCACCTCAACCAGTGTCTAGTGGACAGTGAAGTTGAATGGGAGCCAAGTCCAGACTTTGCTCCCAGGGGAGGTAAGTGAGATGTAAGCTTCTAGTAGTTCCTTGAGTGAGGCTTCCTTCACTTTAATTTTGTGTAAGTTACTTTTTGGCAGTGACATGTCCTATTTCTCAGAAAACCCTGATGAAACATGTTTTGGGAGTAGAAATCATACAGAAGGGATAAGGAGTTCAAAAGGATAGGACGCTAGTAAGGATTGAGGTAGGTCAGGGTAGAGAAAAGACCCACCTCCAAACAATCCTGTCCCAGGGCAGTCTGTGAAGGGATACCCCATTTTAACTGTGGCATGACATGCTCATATGTTCTACCATTTCTCTGAAACTTTTAGTTACCCTTACTTCATCCTGGGGTGTGTCTTGTTCAGCTCAAGCTGCCCTAACAAAATACCACAGATCAGGTGGCTTAAAGAACAGAAGTGTATTTCTCACAGGTCTGGAGACTCCTAGTTCACGATCAAGATGCCAACAAGGTAGGTTTCATTCTGAGGCATCTTTTCTTGGCTATTAAGTGCTCACCATCTTTCTGCGTGCTCACGTGACCTCTTCTTTGTGTGTATGGGGAGCTAGAGCTCATTCTCTGATTTTGCTTCTTTTAAAGACACTAATCTTATTGGAGGAGGGCCCTATCCTTATGACCTCATTTAACCTTAATTATTTCCTTAGAGGTCCCATTTCCAAATATAGCCACATTGAGGGTTAAGGGCTTCAACATATGAATTTGAGAAGGACACAAACATCTAGTTCATAACAGGGTGAAGCCCTTAAGTTGTGATTAAAGTTTTTGGCTAATTAAATAAAGCTCCAAGTAGAATATCATGTCTCAGCTAAGGGGTTGGGGTGTAGAGACTTTCTTCAGTATTCTAAAATCATACCAGGGAGGCTGCAGGTAGCTCAGCCTGGCTGTCTTGGCATTTCCCACCTTGTATCTTCTCTTCTCCCTCATTTCCAGGGCAGGTTTCTCCTGCCACCCTCTATCCCCTACAGAGAAGCAAAAGCCAGCTTGCTTCTGAGCACCTGTGCTTCAGGTCTTTAAGTTTTCCAACTCTCTTTCCTACACTTTATTCTGTTGATTACAGTTTGCTCATCCTTTGTTTCATTCAGTTGGGAACATCTTTTCCGTACTTATGTGATTATTGGTGGAAGTGAATACTAAAAACTTCGTTTTAATGTACTCCTGGGGGTTATAGATTTGCATTTTTGTTATTTATTTATTTATTTTGGATAATAGCTTATAGCTTTCTGGAGAGAAAGGAATCCAAGGATGGAAATGTTAAGCACCAGAATAGGCCTCTGCATGAGTTTGTTAGAGATGGGGAGACAAAATGGAGAATTATCCTGGGAGGCAGCCATTTCCTGTGTCCACGCATAGGGCTCTGTTCTTTTCTAAAACTCTTTGGCATTCACAACCAACCAACACCAACCAGAAAATGCCCTCACAGAAAAAGGCAAAGGGACCTACTCATGGTGCTGGAATAGAAACATGGGAAACTGTAAGTATAGACATTGTATATTGTAAAGAAGCTATATTCAGAATCTCTAGAACTTTTTGAAATAAAAGCAAAGAACACACTGTAGAAATAAATGAGAAACTTCAGTGAAATTTCCACTGTGAGGATTTTGAGTTTTCATTCTCCATTTTCCTTCCCTCTTTTTCCTTAACTTACGACATTAAGGAGAACGGCAACTTCCCCTCAGCTGGCTGGCTGCCAGCAGTCGGGCCCAATTCAATCCGTGGGGCGTTGGGTGATGGGACGGACAATCCCAGCTCTCCTCCTTCCTGAAAGCTGGGTTTCAGCAAAGCTTTGCAATGGAGTTTAGTCTTTTGTGCTCTGGCAGGCTAATCCACGCTTTACAAAGAGCCTCTTGATAAATCGGGATACTCCTGTATCCAGGGACCACAACTCAGAGAGAAGGGGACTCATAGACACCTTCCTCCCAAATCCAAGTGGTTAATTTGTATGTTTTTGTTGACATTTCCCTTTGTTTATATATTGTTGTTCTTTACGAGAGTTTAATATCTCAAAAAAGTGAATATGCGTCCTATAGTGTTGTCATTTTAATCTGGAGTCGTTTAATTTACCTTGTAAAGCACTTCCTGGTGTGTTTTTAAGATTGTGCACCAAAGGATTGTTATTACTTCTGTGTGACTAGAAATACCTGAAGAAAAAAGAAAAAAATCTAAACTCTTTTTTAACTTTTACAACATTCACCCCCCAATTTAATATATTCCTTATCGTTATTAAAGGAATAAAACTCTATGTCTCCTAATAAAACTGTTTACCCCTCTAGAGAAGTGTAATGTGTCTCACGGGGGTGCCAATTAAATCATGGGGAAAGTAAAGAAAATGTATGAGGGCCGCAGATCTATGCGTGTGCTCGTGTCTATGTTGTGAATATGTGGGAATTGTGTGGGGGTGTGACTGTGTATTGTGTATGTGATTTGTGAGTGTGTGTGGACTGTATTTTGGGCATGTGTGGACTGTATGTGTTTGCGTGGAGACGGTGGGTGTGTGTGGGCTGGGTGTGAGTGTTGGGATTGTATGTGTATGAGTGTATGTGCGTGTGTGTGTGTGTGTATGTGGACTGTGGGTGGCCTGCTCAACATTTTGGTGGATGTTTCATTCCCACCCCTTTTACTACGACCCTGGTCAGACCACTTTTATGCCCGTGACAGCTTCATGAAGCACAAAACATGGAGCAATACATGGCATGAAATTGGCAACAAAGCCGAGCAAAAGGAGGAACAATTCTCTGGCAGGATGTGTTCACAATATGGCTGATTGGATCTGGAAGCAGATGCCAGCGGCGGGTATTGTCCTGGTGACTGAAAAGACATGACCCCTGAGAAACCGAAGACAAGGAGGCTCTCCTCCCAAACCAAGGGGGAGGGGAGAAGAGGTGAAACCAATGAATAAATCAGGCAATGAAAACCAGGGAGAAAAGAAAATGCTAACGAGGACTTTTTATGGGGAAAAGGGGCAGTTCAGTATGCAATCGCTCCCGCTCCCCAGCTAGCTGAACACTTTCTCAGACAATGGCTTTTTAACAGATGGGAGACCCAGTGAAAGAAGCCAACTTTTGCGCAGTGGAGAATCCCTGTTTGTTTAGTCTGCTGCTGGGCAGGTGTCTGGAGAAAGGCGATCCAGCAGGTTAAGTGCCTTGGTGCCAGTTTAATACAGAGCAGCCAGGATGTCAGAGGCGACTGCTTTTATTGGGGAGGACTGAGCTTCTTAGAATGGCTTGTGAAATTCTGAAGAAAGGAAGCGGGCTGGAAGTTGCCTCCTGAAGTGCCAGCCCTCCTTCTCTGCCCCTTCCCCCCTGCCTGCTCCTTCACCTCTCTCTCACCAGCCCTGGGGCCAAAAACCTTGTTGAAGAGCTGTCCATCAAGTAAAGGATGAGGAGGGATGGGAACACCACACAGTCTGCATTCTCAAACCAATCATCATATTTCCAAACACTTTTAAGCCCATAAAGGCAATTAAGTGGGTTTAAAAGTGGGATGTAATCTTATCTTCATCAAATGGGCTCTCTGAAATTGGACTGTGCTAGAGAGCCTTTGCATTATCCTACAGATTCCAAAGCTATTTAGACTTGATCACTGCGCCAGGAGTTCTTGTCTTGGCTCCTGGGAGTGTCTAGCTCTGTGGACTGGCTTGCGGATTTTGAGAAGGATAAGTGGCTGGGGAGTCTGCAGATCTACTCTTTCAGCTCATTGGCCTTGTTCTTCCAGAGATTCTCAAGAGGGTGAAGGTGCTTTTTCAGAGATGAGATAACTCTTGCAGAAGAAAAGCCTGTGTGTGGGTCTTTTGCTTGTAAAGAGGAAATGTTCAGAAGATTCTCCCTCCTTACAGAAAGTATGTGTAATAGACACCAAAGGAATATCCACCTGAGGAACCTGGGACTTGGTTTCCAGCCTTAAGTATACCATGAGGAGGATATGTTCAAGGGTGAATGAAGGATCTGGTTTGGGTGGGTGGCAGGGATTTTATTCCCTTTTGTTTATGACACGTGAGTTGTATAAAATGCAGACACAATGCCCACCCATCTCCTTACCCTTTACTACCAGCTAATTCTCATGAATCAGTAGTTTATTTAACATTTTCAACCACTTTATTCCTAGTGTAACAAAGGCATTATCATGTGGGCTGGTATTTGCCTCACTCTGAGACATGATTCACCAGGGTTGCAAGCTTATAGCTCAAAGCAACTCTGGTTGCAGTCCTCCACAAGGCAGGGCTTGGCTGTTCATGAGACAAAGAACACTTTGAAAAGATTTGAGAGAATAGTCATTGGAAATTGTAAAAGACAACAATCTTCTCCTTAAATGTTAATAATAGAGTTTAATACTTTGTTTCTGTGCAATCTCATGAAATTCATTTTATTTTATAAGAATTTTTAAAAGGATTATCTTTTTTTGCATGAGGTTATCAATTTGCTGTTAATAGCTTTGAAACATGTTGAATGTTTCTGACATGAAAATCAAGTATCTCATTACTGTTATCAAAAACATTTAGTGAGCATCTCCTATGTATGAAGAGCTGGGTGGAAGAGTCACAGGACAGAGCCCTGTCCCAGGGAACTCTGATACTCTTGTCTCAATAAATCATCATTCTTCCATGTCTTTCTTTGCAGTGGTTTAGATACCACCAAAGAGCATGTCTAAGGTGGGGGGGTGGGTGTTGAAGTACCAATAGGGACAGTTATAATGGGACATTTTGTTGTACTGTTTTGTGCATCTTTAAATGCTTTCCCTAAATAACAATGAGGTTGACAAAATTACAACTGTCATTTATTGGAAACATCAATATCAAAGCACTGTGCTAAGTGCTTTAAATGATTATTAAATTCTCCCAGCTGCTCTATGTGATTTCTGCTTGTATTATTCCCATTTTATACATGGAGTCCGAGCTTAGAAACTCTAGTCTTTTAAGAAGTGGCACAGCTTGGATTTAAGCACAGTGCTGTCTCACTTCAAAGGCATATACCTAACCATTTTGCCTTGTTGCTTAGTGCTGCATGGCATGCAAATAAGAATGTATTTATTTGTTTAAAACCTACTTATTGGATATCTGCTCTGTAAAAACAAAGCATATAAAATCACAGGCAAGGTTTTGATTAATAACTAAGTCTTAGGAGGATCCTGTGGTGAAATACAAATGTAGTGAAATACAAAGTGACCAAATCTTTATGTATCTTGTCAAATGTATGAGCCCGGGATGATGAGAGACAAAAAAACATCAATACCTTTATATTCCAGTTCCAGTTGGCTATGTCTGTTTAAGAGTTTTACAAAATCATTTCAGAATGTTGACAACGTGTGCTTTTACTATCTCCTTCATCAATAAAGCAATGACATCGAAGTCTATTTTAGTCTTTGGTTATTCTTTTAAAGACTATTCATAAAGATTTAGAGTAAGGGTTATTAATGGTCGAAATGATTATTGAAATGCCAAACCAAACTAATGCTGAAACCCTCCAGGTAGGCCCTGTCAGCAAGCACCAACCTGACTCTGCATTCATAAAGGGGTTTTTAGTAAAGATGAGAGGTTTCAGGCAGTACATGTCATTTCTATTAAGCTCTTCAATCAGTGGCCTCTCCATGGTTCCTGCATCTCATCTGACATTCAAATTCAGTGTAAAAATGATTTGACTTGAATGAAATGAAGAAGTTATTTTAGATTTACACTAAAAAAACCAGAAATGGAGTCTCCTACTCTTTTTGTCATGTGTTTGTGTGGGCTGTGGTTGTACAGTTCTTAACTAGTATGAAGACGAGGGAACCCAGGAGGGAAACTAGTGTTCTTGTCTAAATGTCAGTTGAAAAAAGAATGCTCAGGTCAAGTCTCTGTGTTTACCAACCAAAATTTGGAAATAGATGATTTTAAGGTCCCATTTAATTAAAATCCAGTTTGAGAAAAAAACTTGACCTTTACAACCTTGACTCCATTCTGTTACACAGCAGGGATTTACACAGATGCTTTTATTGGTGCTTTGTAAGTATGTATTAAATATTTGTTGAAAGAGTGAATGCACATCTTTTCTTCTATTAGTCTAGACTGTGTACCACCTGAAAGCATAGAACAGTTTATTTTCCTTTTTGCTCTCAGCCATCTGCTGCATACTACATGCTCAATACATATTTGTTGAATGAATACGTTTATTATCCCCATTTTACAGACAAGGAAACCAAGACAGAGAAAGGTTAAATAATTAGCCTTGTCACAAAGCTAGCAAGTGGTGGAGAGTCAGGATTGGAATCCTGGTTTCAGAGTAGGAGTTCTTAGCCATAATGATACTGTGTAGCAAATTAAATATGTCCACAAATTCCTTGACATTTCTCTCATTTAGACTTGAGATCTTTGCCTTCAGGCTCCCTTTGAGTCTGGGTCAGTTATATGACTGATTTGCTCAATAGAATATGTAGGAGATAATATCACAGTTGCTGAGCCTAGGGTTTAAAAGATTGGCTGCTTTCACTTCCTGTCTCTTTAAGGTCCCTGGGCCATGTAAAAAGTCTGACTAGCCTGAGACAGCCATTTTGGAGAGGTCTCACAAGGGTGCCCCAGCTGTGAACAGCTTTCCAGCCATCCCCCCTAAGACACCAGACATGCAAGACACCAGCTGAGTATCACCAAGTGGCCTCCGTCAGTGCTATGTGGAATGGAAGAAACCTCCAGCTGAGTCCTGAATTCCTGACCCATGAAATTGTGAGATACTAAAAAACAATGTAACAATGATGACAATGACGGCACCACCAGCAAGAAAAGTCACCAAGCTTCTGGTAGTTTGTTATATATGGCAGTAGGTAACTGGGAAGGAAGTCTGTAATTGAATGGAAAGGTATGGAAATCCACAAAGGAAGTATATAATTGAATGGAAAGGTATGAAAATCCACAAACCTCAAGATTTAAAGAACATCTGTGTGAGGAAAGAGAAAAATAGAACTATTATTGTTGTTGGAAGTTACTATAAACTGCTTAGTCATATAGGTGACACAGATCATGCTTTCTTGACACAGAGGCAAAATACAAAAATGATGAGTGACTTATTCTGTAAAAGTGGAGTGTGTGCATAATCTGGGCTCATTTTGCTAATAATTTAGTCGCTTAAGTGGTAGAGGATGTAACAGAAAACTATTCCCTAATTTCAGGTGCCTACTTTGGTGTCTGACGGGTGTCTCAAATTTAGCATGTCCAGCACCAAACTCAAGGCTTTCACCTTTTCTTCCCCAAACTACTTCTTCAGTTTTACACATCTCAACATATGACAACCATATTTCTCAGGTTGAAAACTTTGGCGTTTTTGACTCTGCCCATATCCAATATTCAATACACCAGCAATTTTATCTATATTATCTTCAAATTATACCAATTCTATGAGAAGGCAACAGGTTTTGTGTGAAGAAAAATGAAGAGTTCCATGGTCAATTATAGTTGAAAAATTGATGAGGTTCTTTATTGTAAGATTTTTAAAAAAGAATTTAGGGAGGAGCCTGGGTGGCTCAGTCAGTTAAGCGTCTGCCTTCAGCTCAGGTCATGATCCCAAGGTCCTGGGATTGAGCCCTTTCTCGGGCATCTTGCTCAGCAGGGAGTTTGTTTCTCCCTCTCCCTCTGACCCTCCCCCCTGCTCTTGCACTTGCTCACTCTCTCTGTCTCAAATGAATAAATACAAAAATCTTAAAAAAAAAGAATTTAGAGTCACCACAGTTTAGGATAATGTGCTTTATGACTCAAGCAATGTTTTTTTCCCCCAAAATTATTTGATCAGGATTAGTGTTACATGGAACAAATGGGGAAAAGCTGCTTTAGGCATCATATATCCTGTATTCAGTAAAGTATTTACTAGTTTCACATGGAAGAGAAATGTGGGATACATGAGAATATTGTCAGGTGGGTTTATATCTGGTCAAGCAAACATTTATGGAGAGTGCTAAAAAGACCATTTCAGTATAGATTTTTTTTGATGGTCATGGCATCAATTAATGTTTTAATCACCATATTAAATGGCAATATGGAAGCTTAGCAAGTTTGTGAATACTCACAAAGTTGGGTGAGCTAGCCAATACCCTGGGTAGATTCAAATGGAATGTAGAACTGAAAGCATCAAATGATATTGTATAAACATAGTAGAAAAAATCTACATACTTAATTTTCAAGGGAAGTGTATTGATTAAATATGATTGGGGTAGATTTGGCCTGACAGCAGAAAAGACAAGTTTGTGTGGTTACAAAAAAATGCTTATGCAATATTAATCTGTATTTATAGAGAAGTCTAGATAAATAGACTTGATAATAAATATGCATATATCATAAACATGCTCAAGGCAAGATTGTATGTCATCTGTTAATTCCAGAATTCTCATCACTTTTACTCAGTCATGCTATTTTTTGTTTCTCTCTGATCAACGAACCCCCCTATTCCTAAGCCTTGACATTTTCCTCTCCCTCAAGCCCTTCCCTCATACCTTCCCATCTTCTCATTACTTCCTCTTCTTCTGTCTTACTCAGGGTACATCAACTACTGTCAAAGCCACACAAATGTCTATATTAATCAGTGTAGGTATTGGCTATAATATAAAGCCCTCAAATTTCAGTGGATCAAAATAATTAGGTCATTTTTTACCCACACAATATTAATGGAAGTGTTTCTTGTTGGGTAGATATCCTACTTCCTTTTCTAAATTCTGAGCCTAATATCTCTAGCAAAATTCTAGAATTAATTATTGAGCAGAATGTTCATAGAAGGGATAGTGTTTATTCTAATATTTCTAGCATTCAGCAAAGTGACAGTCATTCATTCATTGATTTAACAAATATTTATTGAGCGCCAACTTTGCATTAGCCACTGTTCTCAGCCCTGGTAAAGCTGATAAACAGGACAGAAAATGTTACTCTTTTCATGGAGTTTGTATTATAGTGAGGAGAACAGGTAATAAGTACATTATCAATGAATGAGATAATAATAGGGCTCTGAAGAAAATACAACTGAGTGATGTGATGGAGATTTTGGGAGCTAGTTCAGATTGATAGACCTTTTTGAAAATTAACCAAAACCTGGCAAGATGAAGCTGACTCTACAATGATCTGGTGAGAGCACATACCAAGCAGAGGAAGGAATGCATGCAAAGGCTCCAAGCAGGAATCAGCTTGATGTGTTCTAGTAGCTAGAAAAGGATAGAAGATACATTTATAGACCTAATGGGGTTGAGGTATTATGGGGTCACATAAGCTGTCCTAAGGAGTTTGGATTTTATTCTGAATGTGAATAAAAGTCAATTGAGGGTTTTCATATGACCTGATTTACTTTTTTCAAAGTTGGTTCTGGCTGGTGCGTGGAGACTAGATTTTGAAGAGGGCTAGAGCAGAGGCAGGAATATTAGCAGAAGCAGGGAGTTGCAGTAACACAGGCAAAAGACAGTGGACCTGGTTGAGGATGGTAACAGTGGAAATGCATAGAAATGGACAGATGTGGGCTATGTTTTAGCATGAGCATTGGCAGGACTTGATAGATTTAGATTCACCAATGAGCATCTGGATGAGTGGTGGTGACACTTACTGAGATGGTGACCTAATTTGAATATGCCAACTTTGAGGTACCAAGTAAATGTGCAGATGGGATTATCAAACAGGCAGATGGATGTACTATCTCAAGTATGAGGGAAAGATTAGAACTGGAGATGTCAGGTTTGGGTCATTGACCTCTTTGTGAAATGGCTATAGCAGTCTCTAACATCCCAATCAAATAGGCAGAAAAGGGTCTTTTATGCTTTCTCTCTTTCCTAGAGAGAGGAAATTTCCTCAGACTTATCCTCATACTCATTGGCTAGAATTACATCACATGACACTGCCTAAGCCAGCCATTGGCAAGGGCAATGGGATCACCATAGTTGGCTTGGTTAATCAGAACTGGCCCTTAGGCTGGGGATGGCACCAGCCTTCCCCAACATCTAAGGCAATAGGGAGGAGGGTAGAGGTGTGGACAAATCAAGGGAAGGAGAAAAGAGAGGGCAGATATGCGGTGGGGGGGCAACCGACATTCTAGTGAAAGCCCAATTCAGTTTTCTCATCTTTAAACGGGACAGCGCGTTACCTCTCAGAGTATGTGTGAGATCAACGGAGACAATGTTAATGAAAGCTTTATAAATCATAAGACAATATAGAATAGTCAAGTTAGTCTGATTCAGACTGTTGTTAACATTGCTCCATTTCTCTGTTTTACTCAAGGGTCTACAGTGCTCTGGCAATATTTGTTATTATTTTGCTTAAATGTTTTCTCAGGGCTTTAAGAAATAAATTGAAGATGAAAAATAAGTTTAGTTGCCCTTAACACATTTTCTTTCCATCAGTAGATTCACATATGCTTTTCCCTTAACATGTATCACTAATATTTTGTCCTTTCTTGTATCCACAAACTCCTACACATGAGTCATCGTATTATTTCAAAACTTATGAGAAGGAAGTGTTCATTGGTAAGAGCTTGCTGAACTCTGAGACATTCATTTGCCCATTGGTAGAGAGCAACACGTAAGAAAGTGACTTACCTGAAGTTGGCTGCTGGCAGAGTTGAAATAATCATTTCTCAGTTATTAAGGGCCTGCAAGGTGGTAGGTGCTGATCAGAACATATAATAAATGTCATCCCTGATCTAGAATACAGGAATTAGCAGTTGCAATTATAGGTTTAATGCACATTGTGTTCTACTTGCTTTTAAACATTTTTATATAGATAAAAACTTTTATCACAAGTGTTTTTAGGGCAAGACACATGGCTATATTGTATATTAACACTTTGTTTTTAGCTGTTTGTTCATTCTACAAGTCTTTGTTGTGTGCTAGACCCTATGCTGGGGTTTTAAATAAAATAAATAAACAGTGCTAAACCCTATACTAGGGTTTTAAATAAAAGAAATAGGATCTTTTATTTTATGGAGCATATCCATTAGCAAGGAAGACAGTCATTAAACTAATAATCAGATCTGCATCTGATATTTGTGGGCCCTGGGGCAAAAGGACAAGTGGATGCCATGTATCAAATATTTAAATATTTAAAAGTGATAAGCTCTGACCTTGGCCCAGTTCATGTTTTCTTCTGGAACCTCGGAGCTCACACCCTGGGGATTTCCTTGCAACCTGGAGGTTAAAGGAGCCCTGCTCTCTCCCAAGTCAGTCCTTAACACCTGTGACCCTGAGTGGCAACAAGGAGCTTCTGGCATAGGGCAAGAAAAAAGTTGGGCTGTGTCCCGGGTCGTGACTGAATCAGACACTGGCATAGGAACAGACATTGTGCAGGTGCCCAAAGAACTGGTCTGGGAGGTCCCATGACTCACTTTCTCATCCCCTTTAAGGCAGTTGTAGAGGAGAGGGATGGAGTGTAGTCATCTTGGAAACCCTGTCTGCTTTGGGTGTTCTGGGGCCAACAACTTCAAACAAAGGAGGCTTCTGCTATCCATTTCCCAAGGCAGAGGCTAAGGTTTTCTTCCTCCTCAACCAACACAGGCTCCTTTGCTCTCAGCCCAGCATGCTCTGTCCTTCATGGTGCAGCTCGCTCAGCGCATCCCTCTTCCATAATTCACTCAAAAATAGATTGAACTCTCAACCATCTTTCTTTGGAGTCTAAAAAAAAAATAGTGTATTCATTTTGATATTTGTGATATGTGTGGTTCTCTAAAGTAAGGGGCCTAGGCTAGAATCCCTCTTGCCTGGGTTTAAGTGCAGCTTGCCGGCAACCTTACACATGTATATGTAGCTACAGGCTGTGAGGGTTATTGGAGGAAGAAGACTGAGGGCTGGCAAGGGGCATGTGCAGGAACCCAGTTTAGAGCAGTGGTGTGTAGTCTATGTCAGGGATAGGCCTCTTGGAGAAAGTTGTATGTCAGCTGAGACTAGAATGTAGGCCTACCCTGACACCTGATTTGAGCAATGTTCTCATGCCAACTAATATATCTCATGGAAAGTTAGACTGCAACTTAGGTTTTTACAAAATGTAATCTTCATGTTTAGTTTCTTTTTATAAAAGCAACAACTATTCATTACAAATCAAGTAATACAGATATGTAAGGTTAAAAAAATGACTATTTCCCGTAAGCCTACCTCTCAGTAAATTTGAAATTAACAATGTCATTTAATTTTCTCCTAGATTTTTTTTCTCATACATACACTAATTTTTTATGTGCATATAAAATAATCACTTATTATTTTGTAATCTTTCACTGCTCCAATATGGGACTCTTTCATTTCCATGGTAACCGCCAGCTGACCAGTCACCTACTTTCCAGCTCCCAGCAGTAGGATCCATAGGGGACTGAACATGTCCAATTTGTATTCCTTTCTATGGGGTAAATAAACTGTGGGTAATTAATTGCACCTAAAGTTAAGACCCATATAGTTTCTGTGTCATTTCTGCATTAACCTGTCTTGTGGCTCTGGACCTTCCAGTAGGTTGCAAATGATTGCAACTCGTTTATTGTTCCCTTCCCTGATTTTCCATCATCATCATCATCATCATTTGTTTCCCTTTCATTTTCAAAATAATACCTGAGGTTGCTGTACTTGTTCCCCTTTTAATGCCTGGGGACCATGTTCTTTCCCTTTATATTTGTAAATACATTTCAAGCCCAGTTCTGCGAGATATGGTCCAACCAAATAATGAACTCTCTCTTGGTCTTATCAGCTATTGTTGTCTATGTTGGTTCCAGGACTGAATTTAGAGTCCTAAACCTATATTCAGTTTTTGGTTTGGTCATTTACTGGTGGTGTGAATTTGGATGGGCAACTTCACTTCTCAGTGTCCTCCTTGAAACATAGAATATCAGAGTTCACTTTGTCCTCTCCTTAGGCCTATTGAACGATTACATTGGGGGTGCCTGGGTGGTGCATTTGGTTAAGTGCCTGACTCTTGGTTGTGGCTCTGGTCATGATCTCAGGGTCAGGCTCATGCTCAATGTGTAGTCTGCTTGAGATTCTCTTTCCCTCTCCCTCTGCCCCTCCCACTGGTACTCTCCCTCTCTAAAATAAATAAATAAATCTTAAAAAAAAAAGAAAGATTACATTGAGATGAATGTGTGAAAGATATTTATGAACTATAAAGTTTGTACCAATATTTTCTAGAATAAGTTTCCATTTAACTGAGCAATCACTACTTCTATCTGCTCTTTTAATGACTAATTCCCTAAGAAGCATGTCCTGAATCAAACAACACAGAGGATAGAAAAGTGTGCCCATTTTATACCTCTGACATGGATATGCTTTCTTTTAAATATGGAAAAGTTTTACATATGTATAGTTTTGTATATAGCATCCTTAATTTTAGTATATAGCCTAAAACGTATAAATAACCACCATACAAATATTTCCCAATTTCAAACACACCTTCTCTGTGGAAATTCGGATGGTAAGATGAAGGGAACCTGCATTTATAATGAGTAGGCAGCTGACTTTTTTTATGGTTGATACAGAGTTATGGTCTATTATCTATAGTTTGTTGCAAATAATGCCTAGGAAAGGTTTTAGGTGATTCATTGGGTGGTAATTCAAGCCCATGCATATTATTATTGTTAATTAATGATAATAAAAACAATCCAAATGTTGGTACAGGGAGGAGTGACATCAAGTTTGGTAGACTTTCTTGAGAAGGTTCCAAACACCCCATAGATTTGGGGGTTTTGTTTGAGCAGCTTTGTTGACCACTTTGATAATCCTGAAGCCGAAGCCAAGATGAGTTATTACTCATTTAATGTGTAAGCTGTTTCCTCCCGCACCACCCCTAATTGTAAATTATACAATCTCAACCTCTACAGCCAGCAATATCTGACTTTATTGCTTTCCATTTTATGAAAATTAATTACAGTTCACATTCTGACACTGAAATTAAAGAGTAAGCACTAAATCTTATACACAACAATAAGAAATTAAGAGAACATTCTTTATTATCAGAATAACGGGGTGCTTGTTTTTCTTCTCTTAAGGCACTGGGCTATGAGATAAAATCAGATTTAAACAAACATTTTTCCTCCTTAACTTGTGTCACTGCAACTTGAAAGACAGAGTAGAACTATGCTATTTTAATTAAAAAACTCCGGCTCTCTATTTTCTCTTGAGGGACATTGTTTTCTGATAGCACTATAGGTAATGAAACTCTGTCCTTGTAGGCTCTGTATTAGTAGAGACAATAATGGACAATAATGAACCAATTTGACTGGATTCTATGAATGCCTCCAAAAGAAAAAAAAGTTCTGTAGAGAAAAATATAAGCATAAATGGCAAAAAGATTGAGATGAATACATGGTGTAAATATGCTCCCTGTGGTCTCCCTTTGGCCATAAGTTTCACAAGGGCAGCAATCATATATAATATCTAACTTCATAAGCATTTTACAGTTTGTAAAGTATTTTCAAATATAACATTTTATTTAGTAATCACAATAATCCAGTGACAAAATTATTTTATTTACTTATTTATTTTTATTGAGGTATAGTTGACACACAAAGTTACATCAGTTTCAGATATACAACATGGTGATTCGACAAGTCTGTATGTCATGCTGAGCTCACCACAAGTGTAGCTACCGCCTGTCACTGTACAATGTTCTTACAGTACCAGGACTCTATTCCCTGTGCTGTAGCTTTTATCCCTATGACTTACTCATTCCATAACTGGAAGCCTGGGTCTCCCACTCCCCTTCACCCATTTTGCCCATCCTCCCACCCCCTTTCTTCTGGCAACCATCAGTTTGTTCTCTGTATTTATAGGTCTGTTTCTGCTTTTTGCTTGTTTGCTTATTCACTTGTTTTTTTTTTTTTTTTTTAGATTCCACATATAAGTGAAATCATATGGTATTTGTCTTTCTCTGTCTGACTTATTTCACTTAGCATAATACCCTCTAGGTTCATTCATGTTGTCACAAATGGCAAGATCTCATTCATTTTTATGGCTGGGGAATATTCTATATATGTATATATATAATATATCATATACCCATATATATCTCAGTATATACCATATATATGATATATTTTCATCTATCAGTGGACACTTGGGTTGCTTCCATATCTTGGCTATTGTAAATAATGCTGCAATAAATTTAGGGGTACATATATGTTTCTGAGTTAGTGTTTTCATTTTCTTAGGGTAAATAGCCAATAGTGGATCACTGGATGGTATTTCTATTTTTAATTTTTTGAGGAATCTCCATACTGTTTTCCACAGTGGCTGCACCAATTTTCATTTCTACCAATAGCGCACAAGGGTTCCTTGTTCTCCACATTCTTGCCAACACTTGTTACTTCTTGTCTTTTGATTTTAGCCATTCTGACAGGTGTGAGGTCATATCTCATTGTGGTTCTGATTAGCATTTCCCTAATGATTAATGATGTTGAGCATCTTTTCATATGTCTGCTGGCCATCTGTGAGAAAATTATTTTTTTTTAAATATATCAAGCAGTTGTGTTTACGTAATATAACTCAGTAGTTTTCAAATATTTTTTTGGCCATGAATCCAATAAAAAACATTATGATAAACTCCAATATATAAAACACATAAAAGTGGGGGTGAAAAGATAAAAGGTGTGAGGCACCTGTTCACTCGGTCTCCCCTATTCTTAGCTACCATTCTTTGAGGCACTTCTGTGGCAATCCATGGAACATAGTTTGAAAACTGATGGTGTAAAATTTAAAGTGCTCAATAAATGTTGTTCAAACAGCATTCACTGAGTCCTTCTTGTATACAACCACATAGTTACTGAGAAAGTTCTGTCCTTTCCTGTTCCTGGCCCAGTCTCCTTCTGATAATAAACAGAGGGCATGACTTTGAGAGGCTATAAAATAAGCATGGCACTGGCGTCTGTTCTTGCTTTCCTAGCTAAAAACTAAATGTGAGACTAAAAATCTTTGACAGGTTTTATTCCCACCATTATGAAGTATGCTGCACTAGATATTTACACAATTTAGGGCAGTGCTTGTAGTGTGTGTTGAAATTTATCAGTACTGCATCTTGATACTCTTATGTTCAGAGGTATGTTGATATTTGCCAGCGCAAATAAGTCAATGTCACTATATTTCATGAATCAAGTGGTGATAACTGCAAGTTCTCTTACCATGTGGCTGATCATCCATGTGACCCTCCCACTGGAAAATACAATGTGTTGTAATGTTTTTGAGCTGCCAAGTTTTGAGTAACAGAATTTTTTTCCCCCTCAGCAATATTCATTGACATACATCTGACATTTTGGATAAGTGGTATGAGTCAAACATTATGGTTAGAAACCATCAAATGACCTCAGTTCTGTCTCCATGTTGGAATTACAATAGCTACTCTCCATAAATGAGTCTATGGATTTAAATTTCATTTAATTAATTCAAGTAAATCCATTATTTTCATTGAGTGTCTACCATGTGTCAAATGCTATGCTAGCTGCTGGGGTAATTGGTGAACAGAAGAGACACATACCTGTCTTCTGTGAGTTTACAGTCTGGTGAGGAAGCCATATAAATAAACAGACAGTTACTTGTGAATAATGTGAAAAACTCTTTGAAACAACACAAGGTCGTAAGTTAAGACTTTGAGGAGAAATTTAATTCAGTCTTAGGAAGTGATATTAAAGGAATTGGTGTTAGATACATGATAAAAATGGTAGGTATTGGAAAGGAACTTCTGGAATAGCACAGTGAGGAGCTAGCTAACTAAGTCTTTTTATCAAAAATCAATGATAGAACTGGATGAAGCTTTCAAAAACATCCATTTAAGGACTCTAGAAATTGACCAGAAGCATACAACAAATTTAGAAACATTTATTCAAGGAAAACAACTCAATCTTAAGTAACAGTGGGGTTTTAGCTCTTCAGCTCTATTGGCATAGAGATTCTACCAGGGTAGGGTAAGGTGTAAGAACTACTTGAGGGGGCTGACTTGATTTGGAGCAGGTGCATGCAAATTATAAACAGTAGCAATCTCAGTGGCGATCAGAGAATTCCAGGTTCACAGCTAGCTTGAGGTTGTCATTAAGTCGGGTGGGGTAAGCAACAGACCAGCACACTGGCTAGAAATTCAGTAGGGAGATCTGGGTAAATGAGGTAGCCATAGTGAGCCTTGATGAGCTCTCACATATCTCTGGTGGTTTTGAAGGATGCGTGCTAGTAAAAGGCTATGCACATTCCCAAGAGAGACGAGAAAGGGCCTAGTTATTGTACTGGCTCCTGGCTCAATGTGAGGCCTAGAGAATGCTCAGGGGAGACATCCAAAGACCCAGAAGAAAGCAAAAGCAGGATAGACTGACTGAACTTTGAAAGTAATTTCTGTCTCTTTATGAATATTTTTTATTTGATCAGTCATTGTTGTCATGCCTTCCTATAAATTTTTCCAAATTTGTCAAGGCATAATTGACAAATAAAAATGGTACAAAGTATGTTTTCTGATCCAGCGCTATTAAATTAAAAATGAACAACTGAAAGAAGTTTTGGAAGTGTAGGAATCTATGGAAAATTAAAAAGGAAACACAACTAGGTGTTCGAAATGGAGGCATGGGCTGCAGGAAGATGGCAGCTCTCCTGCGACGGCATCACTAGCGCCAAGCAAAGCTGCTGCGGGGTGACTTTTGTGATGGCGCTAAGAAGGCAATTGGCGAACTTTCTTGTACAACTTCTATGGAGTGGGACATGCAGGGGGTGAATGGGTTCTCGCCGCTTGGCCCCACAGGCCTGGAGGCCGAGAAGCCGCCATCCGGCTCACAGAGCTGCAGTCTGTGCCTGCAGCCCGAGAGGCACGTGGTATGCCAATGCGCACAGTGCCACGCTGTGCTCGCTGGCTCTGTGCACCTAGCATGGGACCCATCGTGGTCCCTTGAGGCTGTGGTATTCTCCAGAGTCATAAATAATGTGGTTTGGGAAGCTCCCTTCCTAGTTGGCATTGAAGCTCCCTTCCTAGTTGGCCTTGTTCAAAGGCAGCACTTAGAACTTTTTATTCTGTACTTCCTGTGGGATTCCCATTGGTTTGCATTTATATTCTACCCATGCTGCCCTGGCTGCCTTCAGAGGTCATTTCTGCCTTTCAAGTGACAAAATGGTGTGCTATCTCTTAAAAACAAAAGCTACAGCAAATGCATCTGAGATGGATATTCACAACTTCTTTCTACCACAAAAGGTTGCAGAACCTGAAAGAGAAGATAATATTAACGCCTACTCAAATTCATGGATGAAGATTCTGAAGGAAATAACTCCTGACCAGCCCAAGCCAGAAAACTGATCCAGAATTAAAGCTTAAGTATCAGGGTCAGGCCTTATTACTATCTTCAGCAACAGGTGCTGTTTGATCAATTCTCAAGAAAGATTTGCTTCAAGAATGGATGAGAAATCTGGTTTATTATGATTATCTCTAGGCTGATTTCCTAAATGATTTATGAAGCTGTTTCTAGATGATGAGAAACTAAGGAGACTTCTGTCCAGGTTTCGCAGCTGTTTGCCTTAAGAACTTATTTTAGCTTGTCATTTTCATAAGTACTTATTTCTGAAAACATCTTTTACTGCAAATTTAGGTTAAGAGGCCATGTCTGGTGAATGCTCTGATATAATGATGCATGGTGGTTATGAAAATAGAGTTGTATTTAATGTTGAAAAAAAAGAAACACATCTAAATAACCCATGGGTCAAAGAAGAAATCACAAGGGAAATCAAGAAATAATCTGAATTGATTGAAATTGGAAACACAATTATGGTATAGCTAAAACAGTGTTCAGAGGAAATTTTAAAGTACCTATAAAATTTTATAACACCTGTGTTAGTAAAGAAGAAAGATCAGAAAAAGTAACTTAAAGGACTAGAAAAAGAAGAGAGCCAACTAAATCCAAAGCAAGTTAAAGGAAAGAAATAAAACATCTATCATAAAAATGGAAAACAGAAAAACAATAGAAGAAATCAATGAAACCGAAAGTTGGTTTTTTGATAAGATAGAATTTTTAAAAATTGCCAAACCTTTATCAAGACTGAGCAAGCAAACAAGAAAGAAGACTCAAGGAAGTCAGGAATAAAAGAGGGACATCACTACTATCCTCACAGAAATGAGAAGGATTAAAAGAAAATCCTATGAACAATTTTATACTAATAGATTAGAAAACTTAGATAAAATGATCAAATTCTTAGACACAAACTACCAAAAATGACATTTGAAAAAATAAAAACTTTGAATAGAAAATCTGAATAATACCAAAAGTATTCCCACAAAGAAAAGTCCAGGTTCAGATGGCTTCACAAATGAATTTTATCAAATATGCAAAGAATAATTAATACCAATCATTCCGAAGCTTTTCCAGAAAATAGAGGGGGGAAGGAACACTTCCCAAATCATTCTATGAAATGAGAATTATTCTGATATCAAAGCCAGACAAAGATATTACAAGAAAAAAAACTATGGACCATCACACTTCATGAAAGTAGATGCAAAAATTCTCAAGAAAATATTAGCAAACTAAATATAGCAATGTATATAAAGGATCATATACCATGACCAAGTGGAATTTATTCCAGAAATGCAAGGCAGATTTCACATCCCAAAATCAATTTTAGTGTAATTTACCATATCAATACAATAAAGGACAAAAGTGACATAATCATTTCAATAGGTGCAGAAAAAGAATTGGACAAAATTGAATATCCATTCATGATAAAAACTCTTAACAAACTAGGAATAGAAGGGAACTTTGTCAATCTGATAAAGGGCATTTATAAAAAGTCTACAGCTAACATCATACTTGATAATGAAAGACTGCATTTCTTCTAAGACCAGGAACAAGGCAAGCAAGTCTGCTCTCACTACTTTCAGAATTATCCTGGATAGTCTATCCAGTAAAGTCAGACAGAAAAAAAATACATAAAAGGCATCTAGATTGGAAAGAAAGAAGTAAAATTTTCTTTATTCAGAATGACCTGATCCTATATGTTGAAAATCCTATGAATACACAAGAAACCTATTACATGATAAGGTGGAGTTGGTCAATTAGGACAATTAGACAAACTGGAAGTAACAATCAAGTCTTTACTAACTGTGACCTAGCAAGCAAGAGGTAAAATGAGGCACTTGCTCTCAGTGTTCCATTTTTCTTCATGGAATGGCCCTGGACAGGGGTGAGATGAAGGCAGTACAAATGGATGCTGCTGCTTTATGGATCCATGATTCAGGGGAAAGGGGAAAAGGAGAAGGTAAAGGGCTAGGAGTGGAAAGGCTCCATGTCAAAATGGCGCAAAGTGCCCCAGCCAAGGCCCCTGATAAGGAGGTCTCAGTGAAGTGCCTCATTCTAGGCCTCCAATAAGGACACTTCTGCATGGAGGTACCTTGATTAGGAACACAGGTATGCATATGAGCATGGCTGGCTCGGATTGGGGAACTGAGTTTCTGACTACAGGATTGAGAAAACTGCAATGCACTGGCTGTATACCAAGTCTGGTATGAGAAGGGAAGCTGCCCTCCCCGAGGCCTGTCAGACAGTCTGTAATTGTTTATGGTTAGGACTGAAGGATCACACACAAGATTTTGACCTGCAGTCAGAATCATCAGAAACTACAACTAAGAAATGAGTTCAGCCAGGTTATTTGATACAAGATCAATAAACAAGACTCAATTGTATTTCTATGTAGTAGTAATGAATCCTCCATAAATGAAACTAAAGAAATAATTACATTAAAAATAACATCAAGAAAAATAAAATACTTAGGGATAAATTTAATAAAAAAAGGTGCAGATGTGTACACTAAGAACTAGGAAACATAGCTGAGAAAAATTTTAAAAGATTCAAATAAATCATGAGATAGCCCATGTTCATAGATTCGAAGACTCAATGATGTTAAGATGGCAATTACTCCTACACTGACATATATATTTAGTGCAAAAGCTATGAAAATCCCAGCAGGCCCTTTTTTTTTTGCAGGAATTGACAAGCTGACTCTAAAATTCATATAAAAATGTAAAGACACAGAATAGCCAAAAAATTTTGAAAGAGAATAAAGTTTGAGGACTTAATGCTTCCCAATTTCAAAATTTACTACAAAGTTCAGTAATCAAAATGGGGTGGTACTGGCATAAGGATAAACTTATCAATGGAACAGATTTGAGAGTCCAGAAATAAACCCTTACATTTATGGTCAATTGATTTTTGACGAAGGTGCTAAGCCAATTTCGTGGAGGAAAGGATAGTCTTTTCGATAAACGACTGTGACACAATTGGATACCTACATGCAAAAAAGATGGATTTAGAAACTTACCTCCCACCATATAAAAAAAAAAAAATCAACTCAAACTGGATCATAGATTTAAATGTAAAAATAAAATGATAAAACTGTTAATGAAAACATAGGAGAATGGCTTTGTGATCTTGGGCTTGGCAGTGAGTTTTCAGATATAGCACCAAAGCATAATTCATAAAAGAAAGATATTAATAATTGGACTATATCATAATTAAAATCTTTTGTGCTTCAGAAAGGAACTGTTAAGAAAATGCAAAGGGAAAGCACAAGAGAGAAAATTTTTGCAAAGTATATATTTGATAAAGGACATTCATATCTAGAACATATGAATAAATTACTCTTACAACTCAATAATCAGGTGACAAAACTATAATAAAATAAAAAGGAGCTAAATACTTGAAAAGCTTTTTCACTAAAGAAGGTATACAAATAGCTAATAAGCACATGAAAAGATGCTCAACATGAATAGTTACAGAAATGCAAATTAAGACTTATGAATACCACATGTACTAGATCCACTAGAATGACTATAATCAAAATGAGACAATACCAAGTGTTGGTGAGGATGCAGGAAAATTGGAGTCCTCACACACTGCTGGTGGGAATATATGATGGTATAGCCACTTTGAAAAAACAGTTGGGCAGTTTCCTGAAAAGTTAAACATTAATTTATCATGCAACCCATAATTCTACTCATAGGTAACTACCCAAGAGAAATGAAAACATCTATCCACACAAAGACTTTTACATGAATATTCACGGCAGCATTAATTATAATAGTCTATTTGGAAACAATCCAAAAGTCCAATAACTGGTGAATACATGAACAAAAGTGATACATACAATGGATATTGTATTTAGTAATAAGAAGGAACCAACTACTGATACATGATACAACATAGATAAACGTCAAAAATATGCTGAATGAAAGAAGACACAAAAGACTGCATATTGTATGATCCTGTTTGTATGAAAAACCCAGAAAAGGCAGAGACAGTAAGCAGATTATTGGTTGCCTGGAGCTGGACGTGGGAATGGGAATTGAGTGCAAACTGCCACAAGGATCTTGAGATGATCAAAATGTTCTAAAACCAGATTTTGATGATGGTTGCACAATTCTATAAATTTGCTAAAAATCATTGAATTATATACTTAAAAGAGAAAAAAATAGGTATTGGTCATGTGAAGATGTGAAAGGCAGAAGAATAAAGAAACACAAGGAAAAGTATCTGCAAAGGTTAGAAGCCAAGAAAGTACTTTGTTAAGTTTGAGGCACTAAAAGAAATTCAATATTGGTTATGCTTAAAGTACAAGGGACATTGAAAAAGTAAAAGACCAGATCATTAGCCTTATAAGCCTAGTTAAGAAGAGCGAACTTTATCCCAATAACTACAAGGATCCTTCAATGGATCTGTATACAGTTGAGTATTGAATAATGCAGGGGTTAGGGGCATTGACCCCCTTGCAGTAAAAAATCCACATATAACTTTTGGCTCCCTCAGAACTTTACTACTGTTGACCAGAAGCCTTACCAATAACATAAACATTTGATTAACACATTTTTAATATATTAAATGTGCTGTATACTGTATTCTTATGATAAAGTAAGCTAGAGAAAAGAACATGTTATTTTAAAAAATCATAAGGAAGAGAAAATACATTTACAGTACTATACTATATTGAAAAAAATCTGCATAGTAGTGGACCCATTCAATTCAAACCTGTATTGTTCAAAGGTCAACTGTAGTTAGATTTTACAGTACAACTTAGAGAAAGAACATGACTGTAATAATTATTTAAGTAAATGTGTTAAGAGCAATTAAATATAAAAGCTCAAGCTCCAGATTTATTGTGATTTTACTACTTTGAAAATGAAAAGAACCGTGTTTCTTTTCATTGAGTATGAATGAAAGTTCCAAAAAAGTGAAATTAAAACTTTAAGTTTCAGTTCATATTTTATTGTTATTAAAGATAAGTATCTCTATTGGTTTAGCTGTTGACTATTGATCCAAAGCATAATTTTCACAAGAAGTAAAGTTAAACACTTTACTGTACTGAAAAACCGAATTCTCAAATTTCAAAAAGGATTAAAATGTTTCAAAGAAAGGCCCAATTGAAAATATCTACTTGTTCAACATTGATAATAGAGGCTGATAACTTTGTCAAAAGAAAAGAATTACCCATATATATCATATATGTTATATTTTAAAATATATAGATATTACTCGACACATCAGTAACAAAGAAACCAAGTCAGAGCATGTTTGTCACATGAAAACCTGGTTGAATTTAGATTTGGGATGTGTTTTTAACTTTTTGGTCCTTGAAGACTTAAAATTGTAAATAATATTTTATAGATGTTAAAATTTTTTATATTCGGTACCTAGTTTTACTTTCACCGTGAATTTTTAAGTGTAAATTTCATTTCAATTTCAAAAGAGAAAAAGGAAATGGGCAGGATACCGAGAATTAGTGAAAAAGAAAAGCTCCATGTGAAGATGTGAATCCTGACATCAAGATACAGAATCTATTGTCCTTCCCCCTCCTCCTCCTCATCAAACCTGACCCCTTTCCATAAAGCACTACTGTCACCTGACTGGTGGTTGTCAGATTTCCCCTAAGTCAACTTTCATTCTCAACTCCATCTTGGCTTTTCTCTCACCTATGATCCCTTGTCTCTCTAGAGTAAAGGCAACCAGGCTAGAATAAAAGCAACAGGGTGATTGTGTGATGGGGACCAGTGGTTCCCAAACACTGGGTTAAGAGGCCACCAAATTGATTTCACTTGAGAGCAAATTCAGATCTGAACCCAGTTTTTCAGAGGTGAAAGAGATCTATTGATTTTCGTCACAGTCAGTTTAAAACTGAAATGATCGCCATTTTAACTGTGTCGGACTTAACAGATCTATTGGAAATGAATATCATTGCCACTGGAAGCTGTTTTTCTTGCAACTGAATTCTATATTGTACATCTTAGATGAAAAATAAAGTAATAAGACAATGAAAAGGAGCTGGGAAACTCCGTGGTGGCTGTTACTTACCTCTCCAGGTAAATGAAGCAGGGCTGGGAGGGAGAACAGTTAATTTGCAGAAATGTCTGTAATACCTGAGTCCTCCCTCAGTGGAAACAAGTCACCTAAACCACTGGCAGATCAGATTATGAGACCAAAATCATTTGTACACACTTCAAGCATGTTAGGTTGTTGAGGGTCTATGAAAAGAAAGAGCCCTCCCAGGGTATATGGAAGAAGCATCTCTGAGAGTTGTAGGTTTTAGGGAGTTTCTTTGCAGAATTTAGTTTGGAGCTTAATACTGAACTTTAAACAACCATGCCAAGTGAGTATACACAAATATTAGACTGTTTCTGGAAAGTATAAATACTATTATGATATTTTTGAATGAATCTTAATTTCATTCATAAAAATTACGTTTTTATGTTAGCCCTTCCTCTTAGGAAGTGTTAGGGTGAAAACGACTTGAGAGCTCTTCAGTTGGTTGGTGTTCACAATTGGCCATCCTTAGGTTCACTACTTGGGAAGTTTTTTTAGGTTGTTTCCTGGAGATTTAAATTTTCATAAAGTCAGTCTTTACCTAGAGAAAATATTTATTGTCTTGGTGTTTTGTAAGTAAACAAATAGAATTAACCACTTTTCTAAAAAAATTGAGCTCCATTTCCTATAGTATTCCAATATTAAGCCATTCTGATAACTTTGTAACACCCGTTTTATCCAAGCAATGAATCTGTTCTGTCAATTACAAACAGATGATTTTTTGTTGTTGTTGCTGTAAGCTCCCCTTTCTACTTACCCTTTTCTTTCTCTCTCTCTTTTTTAAAGCATTGTCATCATTACTACCATCATTTCCTCATCACTCTACATTTTTTAGTTCCCACTTTATAAAGATATCTGTATATTTGTGTGTGTATATGAGTGTATGTGTGTATATATGTGATACATTAAAATATATATACAATATTGCCATTGGTGTGATCACAGTCTGGGTGGTAGTTGCAGTGGTGGTGAGCAGAGGGAAGGGAAATAAAATCTATTACAGTTCTTTTATCCATCAAACTTTGTTAGGTTATGTTTTTTAATGATATCTCAATCTTCACAACAAAAATTTTTGAGGTGTGTATTATTATTGCTCTTATATTGCTGATGAAGAAATGGTGACTCAAAGAGTTTAGGTAACTTTATTGAGGCAACATAGCTAGTAAGTGGATTGTCAGCAAGTCTTTTGGAATAGTAAACCTATGTGCTTCCTCAAAACTCTGCTGCTCCCAGGTATACCTGCCAGGCAGTTTGAGTACACATCATGGTCCAGTCCTGACATTCAAAGGACATATCCACCTGGCAGGGTAAAGATGTTTACATCTCAGCACTGCTTCACATGACAGTGGCTTCATCACAGCAGTGTATACATCACTAGGTTGTGGTTGAGTGCTCTCATAGAGAAGGTCTACAATTGAATTTTGTCAACCAAAAGTTATAGTTTGAGCTGTCTGATAAATAGATCTGTTACTGGAACTGTATAAATTAAGACAGAGCCTAACAGCTAAATTTATCCAGAAGTTACGAAAGCATTCCCAAGAGTAAATTAACAAGCATTAAAAATGTCAAAGTCCATCTAAAGTTCTTTTTCAATGACTTAAAAGGTGTTCCTTGATCATCTGAACAGCATATCTTATTCCCTTTTGTACTACTTTCAGTTTATGGTTAGATTCTTGTTACTCTGAGTAGGTACAGAGCCTTTTGGAGTAATTTTTCTAGATGAATAGAGTGAAGAGGGAAAAGTTCAAACCAGATTTTATAGAGAATGATCAGGCAAGGGATAGATTGTGCCAAACCAAACATTAAAACCAGGTGGATAGAAGGCTGGGTGCCATGGCATGGTGAAAGAGTCCAGGAAAATTCATCTGGTTCTTCCTTGAATAAAGGTCAAGGTGGAATCTGTAAGGTTCCAAATTTCAAAATTGAGTAAGTGGAATTATATGAAATCTACTAGACTACACCAGTGTTGCTTAGCGTGACCATGCAGTTGTATCACCTGTGGAATTTTTAACACATCCTGAAACTCACTGCAGTTCTACTGATTTGAGGTTTTGGAATCTGTGTGTTTAAAAAGCTCCCCCTTCCCAAAAAATTCTGCAGAGAAAGAAGAAAGAAGAAAAAGGAAGAGGAGGAAGAGAAGAAGGATAATAAAGCAACAATATGAAATCAAAGAGGGTAAAATGTTAACAGTAGATAATACTAGGTAAAGGGTAGCAGTTCTTTGCTGGAGCTGGTGTGAATTTGCTCATGATTCTGTGCATCTCTTCGAAAACAGTGATTTCACAATGGTAGCTTGAAATTGGCCATGGTGGGAGTATTTACACCATGAAAGTCAGAAAATGCAACAAATCGGGGCTTTTTTCCTGTAAAGGCCTGCTCACCAGCACACCATTGGGTATGTGGCTGCTCTTTGTAAAAATTATACTTTCTCTAAAAAAAAAAAAAAAACCCCAAACAAAAAGACCCTAAATAATCTTCTAGTGATGCTATTACAACCTGCCTGACATCCTTCCAAATTGGGACTTGAAAAGTACTGCACTTGACGGTAAGCTTGGTGAGGGCATGGGCCATGTCTCCTATATCCCAACTATATACCCAGATATAGCCTGGTGTCAGATATATCATGGACAATAAATATTTTTTGAGTAAATGAATGAAGTTCTCATATGAAAACATTTTATGTTACCCATGTGCTACCTTAATTTGGGATGGGTAGCAGAGACCAAGCAATGGAAGAAGATGAAAATACATAGTTAATATTCTGTACAGAACTTCTATTCGCTCCTGTGGGAAGAAGGTATTTAGCAAATGGAAAGCATAAGGTCCAAAATTAATCCCATCTTAACCTCAGGAAATGCATAAGGGAAGAAAATTCACATTACTGATTACACACTGCTACCTGACAGATAGAAATGAGATAATAAGTAGATATTGACTTCTGTTGAGGTGAACATCAAGATCTATTGACCTGAGAGGTAAATATTGACCGAGGTGAAGTCAAGGTCAATATTTGCCTCAAAGAACAGGAAATCTTAATGCTCACCAATATATAAAGGTTATATGTGAATTTTTACATACATTTTCTAGGGATAACATCATGAAAGCTCTATATTTTCTCAAGCAATTCACAAAAGTCTGTTTTAAAAGTTAAGTTCTATCAAATGGTAACTTTAAGAAATAAGAATTTCTACCTTCTTCTCTTTCATTGACTTTTGCTGAGCCATTAGTTAAGGTGATTTGATGTGGTCTGTTTCTGGTATAGCAAAGGTTAACAGAAGCTTAATAGAACTCAAGCCATCCCTTAGGAGGACACAAAGAACATCTCACCGAATCATCATGGTTACCAGTGACATTTCCTTACAACTATTTTTACCAGTCATGAGCTAAAGTCTTTCTTTCTGTAACAGCACATCTTAATCACAGAGTCCTGAGCATTTAGGTCTGAAAAGGTATTCATCTAATTGTTAGATTCTAATTTTTCTCCTGGCTTCAAGATGAACACTATCAAAAGATGACTGTGGGCTGGTAAATCCTGGCCATCGTATATTTCTAAATGAAGTTACTGTATAGGCTTCAGTGGTGGGGAAGACAGGAGGAAATCTTTGAAGGATTGGAGCATTTTAGTTGCTCTCCATTCCTCTGTTCCTTGGAGAAGCTTCCATCACCACTGCCAGAAACTTGAAACCATCTGGAACCTAATACCCAACAACTGCCAGTTCCCCTAGTAATAGAATGCTCAGTCCAAGCCAGGAGGGAGCTCCTTCTCCACAAACTCAATGACTGCAATCACCCCCAGGTTACCATTACCTAGTGCTGCCTTTACTGATATAAGTCTTGTATAATACCAAACAATTTGAATGGAAGCATTTTCACCAAGCTTCCATTGTTATTCTGCTCATTTCTTCTCAACTTAACCTTCAGACTAAGGAACAAAATTAGAAGTCCTCCAAAGTAAATAAAATGTCAGTGCATTCCAACAACACACACTTGGTGTCTCAACTCCCTTTGAATTCTTTTTTTTAATGATATAAATTTTTTTCTTTTTTTTAATTTAAATTCAATTACTATAGTACATCATTAGTTTCAGATGTAGTGTTCAATAATTCATCAGTTGCATATAACACCCAGTGCTCATTCCATCATGTGCCCTCCTTAGTGTCCATCACCCAATTACCCTATCCCCCCACTCACGTCCCCTCCAGCAACCCTCAGTTTGTTTCCTATAGTTAAGAGTCTCTCATGGTTTGTCTACCTCTCTGATGACTCCCTATTCTGTTTTCCCTCTCTTCCCCTATGGTCCTCTGCCCTGTTTCTTATATTCCACATATGAATGAAACCATATAATTGTCTTTCTCTGATTGACTTATTATGCTGAGTGAGCTAAGTCAGTCCCTTTGAATTCTGTTAAGCTCCTTGAGGGCAGAGACAATGCCCCATTCCTCTTCATTCCTCTTACAGTCTCTAAAGCTGCACGGAGGGCAGTAGACTTTCAGCAAAGAAGTGCAGAAGGATCAAGTGAGTGAGCAAACAAGAAAGCCTTCCTCATTGTCTTCTTACTTATCTCTCCTGCTACTTCAAGGCATTTGCAGAAATGTCAGGAACGTGGGATTAACAGCATATATAGCCAATGCATGGATTTTTAAATCCCCACCCAGGTCCCCTCCTTCACTGGCGGGGCTCTAATATATGCATTGCCTGATTTTCATACATGCTGATTGCATAGCGATTTATTCTACAAGTGCCAAGGAGAAGAGTCACCCCTGGACTAAATGTAAAATCTTTATTCTCACCAATGTCTAAGTCATTGTTTTCTCGCGGCCGAGATCATGTGGCACACATTATTAATAGCTCTGGTCTCTCCACCACTTGACACAGCGCTCCAGCTGTCATTCTGCTCCCTGGCTCGTATGATTCTTGCACTGGTGAAGTGCCAGGCCCGGGCCTAGCCCATCAGTCACTGTCACCCACCACCCAGTGATGAATAGCCCGGCCGTCGCCGTGGCGAGGCCCGGGCTCTGATTCACACACGCCTGACTTTTACCAACTTCAGCACGCCAGCTGAGGCCTATCCCAGCTGAGGAAGGCCGCAGTGACCTGGAAATGGCACCGCCTCCGCTCCCCGAACGCTCCCCCGCCCCTCCCCCTTCAGATTAGTTAAAAATGAAACAAATCCTAATGTGATCATGTCACTAATTATGCATTTAATTCAGTTATAAGGAGCTAATGGCTCCCTCAGTGACAGCTTTTACTGCTAAAAGGCAATTCATTCCTGAAACGGAGAAATCTAATTACACAAAATGCTTCATCCTAATCCTTTCAAAGAATAATCTTATTTGTAGACATTAACATCCCAGATGCTGCTGCTGTTTGTCCATTATGACAGTGTTTGTCCTGAATAATGTATAAATAGCTCTTTCTGGACAGTTGCATGTCACTAAATCAATACAATTTGCTGCCTTCTGTTACATTAAGTCGGCCTGGGCAGGCTGGAGAAAATTAACCTTTTGTTTTCCTCCCCTCCCCCTTTCTCAAAGGGCTTTCAGAATTAGAAATGAGAAAAGGATCAAAGGGGACTGGGGTGGAATTGAAAGGGGACAGTGGGGAGAGAGGGAGTGAAGGGGGACAGGTACAAACGAAACTGCAGCTAAGGGAGGAAATGTCAGGTGTAGAAATGCCATGAGATGAACTGCAAATGGGAGGTGGGAGAAAATGACAAACTTCTGTGAAGACGATTTTGAAATCACTCCCCCAGATGTGGACCTGGACTGAGCATCTTTATGTGCTGAGCCTTGGTTTTAGACTTCTTAATTTGAAACGATGCTTTCTTCGAAATGGTGCTTTGATACAATATAGAGAGCTCATGGGGGTGGGGTGGGGTGGGGAAGGCAACTGATGTTAAGGGAAGGTCATAACTACATGAATCAGTTCACTGAGATATCCTTGCTCAGAATACCATGTACGTGGAAAGCATTCTGGGCACTGCACAATAACAACAACTCATATTTTTGTAATTTATGGCTCAGTAAGGGATTTACACACACATAGATAATTCCATTTGATTTATACAACCTTGAGAGGCAGGCATCAGAGTTCCTACTCTACAGGTGAGGAAGGGGAGGTTAAATGACTTGTCCAAGGTGATATAACAGGGACTCTATCTTCTAGCTCTTGGTTTCTCAAGTTGAATCTTTCCATTATTATACCATCGACTCTCGAAGTATGCTAAACCTCCAAGTGTTCAAGAAGCTCTCCTAGCAAGCATGTTTTATATTTCATTTTAGGACACCCCCCAAAATGCATGTGGAGGTACCCTCCAACACACATTCTTTCCCATATTAAACATAGAAAGGTAAATTTTAATGTGTAATTTTTCAAAGATTATAAGAGTATTGAGTGTGCAAATGCAGTTTAATTTCTAAGTACTATATGTCGTCTTCTGAAGATTAGAGGTTGACAGCATTTTTCTGTCAAGAGCCAGGTGGTAAATATCTTAGGCGCCGTACTGTTTGTGTCACAATGGCTCACTTCTGCCATTGTAGAGCAAAGGCAGCTAGAGGCAAGTAGACCAGTGGATATGGAAAAGGTGGCAGGCTGGATTTGGCCCTTGGGCTCTAGTTTGCAGATCCCTGGATCAGATGATAATATTTCCCCCCCAGATTAATCTGAGTAGTTCTACTTGACTTACAAATTTTACCTTTGTTCCCTTCACATTATTCCTCTTGCTCCTAGTCATTACTTTTTCTTCCTAATATTGTTTCAGAAGAATACATCATACACCTGTCTTCATATAAATTCCAAGAAATCCACAAAGAGAGGGTCCTGCAAATAGAAGCAAAATTGACAAAGTGGATGAGAATGCTTTGTATTCTTGCTCCTTCCAGATTTCTGTTTAGTTCACTCTGATTGCTTTTGAGTATATGGGCCAGGATTCAGTTTCATACCTACACTCCTGGCTGGTTTTAGTTTTTGATTTGTTTTGTTTTTAGTGCCAGGAGTGGATGAGGGAAGAAGGGTGCAATGCAGCTATTGAGGTTAGGTTCTACTATTTGAAACATCCTGCTAAAAACTTATTTTAATGCACTTCAGCACTCCGAGGCAGGCCTGTTTTAAAGGGGATTTAGTTTGGTGAACTACTAGACTATTATGCTGAGTAGTGTCAGCCCTAAAGGGGTCCAAAGGACAATAGTGTAGGGAAGTTTCAGGATAGAAAAGAAAGGTAAGGAAATAAATGAAGAATAAGGTAAAATCAAAGATAGAGACATATACACTTGTTTATTTGCTTCTCAGTCTCACACAACATAATGAATGACATCAGATCCTTACTATAGATAATTTCTTGATGATCCAAGGCATGTAGCACAGACTTGCTTTGAGGCCTGCAGCTGAAGTATATTAGGGTGTGCAGGGAGCTATTTTGGGTAACACTGTAAGCAACAGTAAAAGAGAAAAAAAATGTCTAAAGTTGATTCTGAGAGCAAAAATCAAATAAGAGGCCCAGGGTAGTGACAGAATAGTAAAGCATTCAAGCCTGCCTTTTATAAAATTAAATGGGTACACTCTTGAGGTGGTGCATGAACTGCACAACGTTAGAGAGATCCTTGTGGAGGGGCTCAGAACACTTTTTGCTTTTTCTTTTAGTATAGCTCTTTATCTTGTGTTATATTTCTTTACTGCTATGCCAAAGTGTGATTTTTCTTGTCTCCTTCCTATTTCCATAAAAATATATGTGAGATAATCTATTTTGACAGTAAGCTTATACATGGTGCCATAAGGTTCACTCTTGAGAAAGGCTTCAGTGTCAAATTCTTATATTAGCTTCTTCCTAGGAAAGTCTTGATTTTATGTATCATCTGGATGTGAGTTGCTGGGTTTCTTTGGAATGAACTCTCTAGCATCTAAGAAGCTATTATTAAGTCCTTGGCTTTGCAGCTTCTGCATTTGTCAGACTTTCAAAAATGGTTATTATCAAACTGTCCATATTAATAATCCCATTTTTACTCAGAATACTAGATTTTAAAAGTAAAGTTAACCAGTCAATAGAGGCAAATGTTAATCCCAGACATAATAATCAATTCTCCAGAAATAGGCAGGGCTTCTCCAATGGTATTGGGACTTATTGTGGAAAAGGAAATACTGTAAGATCAGATGCAGAGCAGAAAGTACTATTTCTGGAAAGTAATTTATTTGGGGGTGCCCCTTTAAAGCATCAGGGCCAATGTCACTGAGGAGGGCTCAGATTAGCTGATCTGGTTGATTGGGCCTTAATCCATCACTGCTTGAGCCCCCTCAAATGTGTTATCACCCGGGATTTGTCTGGCTACATATGATTTCACACATCTGTCATCTAAATCACAGATCCAAATGCAAAGTCCAACACTAGGAAACGTCACAGGCATTTGTGAAAATCCTTGGAGGAACTTGGGACCATAAATCAATGGATGGATTACAGTTCAATAGTACGACCTTCTCATTTATGATGAAATGATGTTGTCCACATGAATGCTTAGGTATTATGGTGATGAAGCTATAAAGATGTATTTGAGAGTAAATCTCTTTGGTTCTTCCTTGGACCAGTCTCTGAGTACTATCTCTAAGACAAGAAACTTTTTAATTAAGACCAACCTGAAAAAATTAGTAAGCCATATGAAAGCTTACTAGGGATCAGCTTTGTGAATGGGTTAGATGAGTTCATTTTTTGCTTTTTAGATTGAATAGTAGTAGTAATATGGTAGGAGAAACAAATATTTCTTCACTGTTTGCTATAACTCTGCACCATGCTAATCACTTTATATGTATTATAATCTCAGGAAACTGACACTCAGAGAGATAAATCACATGCCCAGTGCACACAGCTCTACATTCAATGCAAAGAGCCAGAATTTGAACCTGGGTCTTCCTGATTCCAACTTTGTGCCCCATCAAAATATAAGGAAAGCCCATATCAGACTTTGTTTGATTTTAGAAACAAAGTGAGACGGTCATAATTTTAAAATGAGAGGTTTGTTAAGTCAAATATTCTATTTGTTGGCTCTAAACGTTGTAGAAAACACCCGTGCACAGAGAGTCACTTGAGAGTGCTTTCAGCCATGAGCCAGCTCTCCCACTTCCCCACTAAGCATGCCTGATGCCAACATGCCATAAATAGTGATATAATGGGTTAAAAGCCAGTGGGCCTAGAGTGAGACAGCATGTCCTTGGAGCCATCCCGGACGTGATGCCTTGAATGATAGGGAGCTTTAAAAATTCCCAATGAGATCATATTTGGTCTGAATTTTCTCATCGCACTGGAAAGCAAAGTAAAATAAGAAAACAAAATAGCACAAAACAAGAATACTCACTTTGTGAGCCTGGAGTTGTTGCATTGATCCTAATGGCAGGATCTAAAAGTATGTTCAGTCGGCTCTTGGGAAGAAGGGCCTCTGTGAAGGAATTTTAATGTTCTTAGTTAACTTCCTTGGGAACAGGAAGGTTCATCCCTTTCATACTTCCCACAATTGGGCATTTACATTTTTTCCTGACTGAGATTGAAGTGAGACAGGCTGAGGAAGCTTTCATGGTCTGATGTTTTCATAGAAGGAAAATTTCATAGATCTTCATTCTTTCATTTTATGAAAATAGTAACTTTCCATGAGAATCTATCTATGTATTCAATGCCAATTTCTTTGAATATTATTTCTCTTCCCAAGTTGAAATACAAACTTATGAAACAGTACTTGAAGATATTTTTTGCTTTGATTTTGTCCTTTAAAGGTCTTTTTAAATTAAAATAGTTAACATTTACTGAGCCTTCATTATGTTCCCAGCACCATGCTAAGTGTTTTATCTACGTTATCTCAATTATTTCTCACCACAATCCTATGATATCGCTATATTATCATTCCATGTGAGACAAAGAAACTGAGGCTCCAACAGGATAAGTAGCTTGCCCAAGGCTATATACCTAATTCGTGGCACATCAGTGTCTGAACTCAGAGCTGGCTGCCATCAAAGCCCTTTCTCTTAATCACTTTCTCTTACTTTTTAGTATCTGAGAAAATTTTAATGTCTGTGAAAAGTATGAAGGTTGAAAGTGATTATAGGTCTCACAGATGTTGTATAGCGGAAAGGAAACCTGGAGATCTTTATTTGTTATCTTTATTTTCCTAATAGATAAATCAAGATAGGAGATTATGGCTATGTCAATATGACATTAAATGCCTATGTCAGTCTGGTCAAATAATCCATTCATGTTAATTATTTGGCATCAAACAGAAAAAAAAATGTTGTTTAACCCAATTTTCTACTTTTCAATTGGTTATTCTGAGATAAAATGAATTCAACCTTAGACCCAAAACCAAGATCACAAAACAAATACCATTGTAAAACTGATGACTCAAACTGTTTTGGATTCCTACTCTGTGCAACAGGATGCTCATTTATGCTACTGAAAGTGAAAAATGCAATCTTCTCCTCTTTACCCTTTTATTTATTTCAGAGGCTACACAATGCCAAATAGCATGATCATTTTGTTTTAACTGAATTGAGTATGGAAACCCCCAAAGTTTGTTTTACCCTTGAGTGCTGCCAAGATTTACTTTGGATATGGGCAAATGTGTCTGTTTTCCCTCTAGTTATTTTGAAGAAGTTATGTGTACTTACATAAAAACGTCTTTAACTCCTATGCTTTTATCAGTTCAAACCTCTGAGTCTCGCCATCGCACCAAGAGATGGGCAGACTGGAAACATCCATCTCTCACAGATCAGTCCTAGAATCAATCCTCAAGTGTTCCACTTCTCTGTGAAAGACCGTTATGATCCTACACACTCACAATGAAGTAAGGTCAGGTCGGTTCTTCCCTCCTTGCACCCCCCACCCTACCCCAAGGAGATCATTGTTATTGGGACTGATGTAAGAGACCAACTACACACATCTCAGTGCTCAGATCTTGCATTGACCTGACAGCACCGGCATCTATGAAAAGCTTTGCTTGACCTAGACACTGAGGCGGTTTGATGTAGAAGCTATTGACAGGGAATCAGCTTGAAAGCCCCAACACGCCTTTTCCGGAGTCACTTTTCATATTGCAACTGCAATTCACACGTATTTGCCCTGCGGCACCATCAGGCATTATGAGAGAGCCAGGAAACCTGGAACTCAGACGTTATGGGAAAATAAAAGGAAGTTATTTTATGTTGTTCAATAATGTTATGTCATTATCCTTGTGATAGGCTAATTCATATACTCTACAGAAGACTATTTATGAATTAATGGCCTGGGTTTCCAAATCTGACTTTAAAAAATTCGTAACTTTAGCTGATGGATTCGATTTGCAATTCAAATGAGTATTTTGTACATTTGCCTGGAGTCTTTAAGTGAATAGGCTAAATAAGTAAACAAAAACTTCTCCAATCATTTTAATAATAGTCTCTTGGCTATAATACTCCAAGTCATGACTGGAAGTGACGTCAACAACATAATTATACTCTTATTAGCCCAAGTTATTCTTTGAGCTAAAATGTGCCATCCGTATTTATCTTTTGATACCATTTTCACCATGTAAAATATTTCCAGGGAAGTTCTTTGTTCAGTTTTTTCTCTCTTTAATACTGTTCATTTTTTTTAAAGAATAGAATTTTAGATTGAACTTACTTATTTGCTTAATTTATGGCAGAATCACTATTTTTGTTTTTACAAAAGACTAAGAAGGTGAATATCTGGGAAAAACACAGGATTAGACTCACAGTAAAGATAGCAGCATCAAATTTTAGTCACCACTATGTTGTGGAAATTGGGATAGCTCAAACTGGCTCTTCAACTTTAAAAAATCTGGACCTCAAAAAATAGCCATGAAACACCTAGTCTAACTATCTCTGCCTGGCCCCTCTTAGCAGACTCAAGATCAGGACTCCTGAGACAGGCACCATGTTACATCATCATTTTAAAATTCATATCATAGCTCATAGAATGTTAGAGCTGGAAAAAAATATTTATTTCAAACCTCACTCACTAATGATAAGATAATTCTTGTCCAGGAAGGTTAAGCTAGTAGCCTGAAGTGTACAGCTTATAACAGATCTCAGATACTTCCATTATGTCCTCTGCTTCCTTAGCTAGCTTGGCCTTGTGATGTTGACCTATCAGTTGGCCTTCACTTTACCCCTTAGGTCCATTCATTCATTCATTTGTTCATTACCTAATATGTGCCATGCTGTGTGCAAAGCTTCAAAATACAGAAGAAAACAGGCAAAGCCCCTGACCTCTTAGAGTTGATATTTTAGGAGGAAAGATAGAAACTAAGTAAATGAAGAACATAACATTAAGTAGTGATTAGTATTCTGAAGGAAAAACAAAGTAGGGTAAGATGTTTGAAAGTGATAAGCTGAAAGGTGGCACTGTTTTGATAATGTGGTCAGAGAAAGCCTAACTTGATCAGAGGACATTTGAGCAAAGGCCTGAAGGAGGTAAGGACAAGAGCTATCCAGGTATTTGGGGAAAGATTGCTCCAAGCAGAAAGGATAAGTGCAAAAGCCCTGAGGCAGGATGTGCTCACCTCTTGCTTCTCTAGAACCTCTTTTCGAATGGACTTTGATTTGCTTTCTGTAGAGCCACTGTACAACATATGAGCCAGTAAGTCTCCTGGGACGGCTGGAGCAGGACCAAACTGTACTCAGATCCAAAGTGATGTTTCCTATAGCCCTGGGTATTTAGTTAGACAATGTTAGGCAGATGGGCCTGATTGTGTGTCAGCAGGAGAGAAAGGAAGAGAAAGAAAAATGCCTTTAGGGGATGCATATCTTTTCTGACTACCATTGATAAGAAGTTCACCTGAACATCTTTCCACTAAATAATATTAAACTTCAATACTGTGATAAGGGACCTTTATTTAATTAATTTGTTTTCAATTGATCCCCCAAAAGTGCTTTAGTCTTTTTAAGGGTCCCTTGGGTCCAGGAGAACCATGATACATTGATAACTATCTTCTTTCCCCTGATACCCAGTGTGTATCTAAGAAGGTAGGGATGGACTTCCTCCAAGGCCAAGCCTCCTCAAATAGAAGAAGCATGCCACCAGGACTTGGGGCTTGTCCCATTAGGAAGGAGCAGGGATGGAAGGGAAAGAAGGGGAAGGTGGATCCCAAGTTAATTCTGAGGACTAAAAATGCTCTTCTACTTAGTGACAAAAAAAAAAAAAAAAGGAAATTAAAATATTGGGGGTGATGGGTATTGAGGAGGGCATGTGTTGTGATAAGCACTGGGTGTTACACGTAACTAATGAATCACTGAACACTACATCAAAAACTAATTATGTACTATACAGTGGCTAACTGAACATAGATTAAAAAAATAAAATTAAAAAAATATTGGGTGACTAGAGTTTAAAGAGGTTATCCTAATTTATAATTCTTGAGTGATAATTTTAAAAATAAACTTTCAAATTATGCTATGGGCTGAACTGTGTCCCTCTAAAATTTATATGTTGAAACCTTACCCCCAGTGTAACTGTATCTGGAGATCAACTCTTTAGCCGGTAATTAAGGTTAAATGAGCTCCTAGGAGTAGGGCCCTAATCTGAAGGGATTGGGGCCTTCTAAGAAGAGGAAGACACTTCTCTCTCTCTCCCTCTCTCTCAATTTCTCTCTCTCTACCATGTGAGGACACAGAGAAAAGGCAACTGTCTGCAAGTTAGGAAGGGAACTCTCCTTAGAACACAATCTTGCTGGCACCTTGGTCTCGGACCTCCAGCCCCCAGAACCATGAGAAACACATTTCTGTTGTTTAAATCACCCAGTGTATGGTATTTTGTTATGGCAGCCCAAGCAGACTGAGGAAAATTAATATCTGGATGGCTTCCCTGTGATAAAAATTGATATGCTGAAGTATGCCAATCCGGATCCCAGAAGACTTTTGGCAATCTGGCAATTTAGGGTTACCTTTCCAAACTTCATGGCCTCCTATGTCCCCACAACCACAAATTCAGTCAAGTTCAGAAACAGGAACTAAGGATTTGGCTAGGCCCGGCTCTGTCATTTTAGTATCTAATTAGCTTTCCCCATGTCTGTCACTGACCAGTTATGTAAACTCAAGCAAGCCACTTCACTTCTCTGTTTCACAGTTCTCCCATCTTATGAGGGCTTCTGAGGGCCAGTGTCAGGTCTGTGAAAGCACTTTAAAAATTCTGAAGTTTTAAATACGGACGAAAGCATTCAGTGTTCAGTAGACGTGCATTCTATTCATTGCATTTGAAGGGCCCCTGAAATTTGAAGCCCTGAAATTTGAGCTGTTCAGAGGTGGTAACAACCAGTATTTGCATGGCCCATTCAGTCATTACCATTCCTTATCGCACTGATTATTCAAGACAGAAAAGCCCTGACAAGGACACTTTGGAGGCCTAAGGAAGAGGGGCTCCCTCATTCAGCAGAGGTGGTCAGAACACACTTTTAGTTGCCTTGTCCCTGGGCTCTGTGAAAGTTAGAGCCGCCTGTGAGGTCAGGCAGCAAGCCTCACCAGGCTTCCAAGGCCTGCCACCCCTCCATCATTGTCAATAAGCGAGATGGAGAGACCTGTACATCATTTCATTTACTATTGCAATGATTACATAGCTCATTGCCTTCCCATTGTTTCAGTGATAGATTTAATTAACTTCCAATTAATCATAGAGGGTGATATTTAATGCTCAGCCCAGCACTGAGCACAGTGTCACAGACCAAAGAATATATTCTGAAGGCTTCAGTAATCAAGAGGTCATGGAAGATAGATGTTCTTCACTGAAGGAGAGGGAAGATAAATCTGTGTGTCCAGACCACTCGGGCTAACTGTTTTAGGATAATTGTTTTGCATCCAAATGATAACTTTCCATAAGGCCCAACCATGCACAGCACAGGAGAGATAGATGGAGGGAGAGAGAGATAATAGGGTTACAATATGGAGAATTCACTTGGCTGTAATTCCCATCTGATGCCAACCAGACTGAACTCACCAGGGAATTCTGCTTGGATTTGCAAGAGTGCAAGTGCTATAGAGGTCTAGCTTAGGACCTTATGCTGAAGAGATGCTCTATAAATCCTTGTCCAGTGAATGAGGATGGAGGCCCAGAGATCTTGGTTAGGTAGGCTTTTTGTTTTCAGTAATCATGAGGGCATACTGACATTTTTGCCTATAATGTGGTATCATATATTTCTGTCTTCTATTTCTTGATAAGAGGCAAGATTTACATTTCTGAGCAATGGAAGGCCCAGATTCTTAGGACTAGCAGTGTGGTAGTCACTGTCTGTGATATGTCCCCAAAAGGATGTGATCCATGTGATAAAAGATCCCTGGGTTACAGCCTAGTTATCTGAAATGTTTTTAATAAAATGGATCAGAACCTCTGAGGAAAATATTCTAGAAGTTTCCTGAACAGTCTGTGAGAAACCCTGTTTTGACTCAGAACACAAAAACATACTTGAGAAATCAATTATATTTATATATTTGTATATACTCTATATGTCAATATACATATAAGAGTATATACATATACTCTTACATATATATTGATACTCAGGCAATGGTTTGGTAACAAATGATAATACAGATTATAGCCCTTTATTCATTCTTTCTTCATTCATCTATTCATCCATTCATAATTATGTATAAGCATTTTTATATCAAGAAAGTGGTCATTTCTATATTTTTTTCAAACAATGTCCAGAACATTAAAATCTGAGGATAAAAGAAAGAACTCAAATTAAACTATAAAGTCATTGTTGACAGGATTTGACCAGGAGTAAAATAAAAATTTTGGAAAATATATGGTTACCATTAGAGTACAAATTACAAATTACAAATTCATAAAGCTCTTGATATAATACAAAAAGTTGTCTGGGTATGTTTATAATTTTGGAGAAAGAGTCCATAGCCCTAAAACTGCTTTTGTGACACAGAAAGGTTAAGAACCCCAGTGCTGCAGCCTTTTATCCCAAAGAAATATATCTGTGCCAATTTGCATGAAATAAGGTGCTATTAATCAATTCCATAGACTGACACAATCCCTCATCTCGAAAAAAATAATATGTGACATTGTATCTGGTATCTACAATAAGTTTATTGAAATTTTTCTTCAGTTAATTGTTCAGAATAAGATTTCAGATTAGGGTACATATAAACCAGGCTTTGGAGATGCTATTTGCTTTAAGTCCCAGGAGAGCTGCATTTGACAAATAGCCTACTTAGGGGCTAAATATGCTTGTGATTGTTATTGGAGTGTATGTGTGTGGGTGCACGCACACACACGCAGAGGACTCAAAGCTCTAGAAATAACTTGACAGATAGATTAAAGCATGGGGAGGTCACCTCCATCCACTTTACTACCCATATTGGGAGTCAAATGCAAAAAGATAGGCACATGCCTTGTTTTATGGAGACACCCCTCTTCACTTTGCAGTGAACAAATTGGAGGTGGAACAAGGATGAACTCTTGTATCATCTACCTGCCCTTCCAGTCAAGAGGTTGACATCTGAGCAGGGCCATGAGATTACAGTCATGACCCAGTATAAAAGAATGAGAGACATTTACCACTCTTATTTCAATTCTGGTCATAAAAATGCATTAAATTTGGCGTGAGTTTCTGTTCTTGTTGCAAGTGTCATCATAGGAGAGCAGAATCAGGAGAAGCCCCCAGAGGATTCCCTTGGATATATCATAACCTGTATCTGGTTTGCTCTCTTCAACTAAGGACTTGAGTGATTTCTCCCTTTGATCTTGGGAGGCCACTAAGATATACCTATTTGGGCATAAAAATGAAGATTCCCTTTTAAGACAAATGCCTTCAACAAAGAAACTATGAGATGCTGGCTATGTGAATATAATCCAACCACTTGAGTAATTCTACCCAAGGAAAACAATAGCAGAAACCTGTCATGTAATCTCTCAGGACAAATAATAAGTAATAACAGTGTGCCTGGTTGGTCTACTAGCTCCCAGCCTGTCTGTCCCAGTGGGAGCCAATGCTTGTTAATGCTCTGTGCCCTCTTTAAACCTTTAGCACAGACTTTTTGGTGCAGGTATGGTGCAGACCTTCCCTCTGTAGGTATCATTCGTCCCAATCTCTTCTTCTGATCAAAATCATCCAGTTCTCTGTCTCATTTCCTTAGGGCTCTGATATCTTCTACGCATTCTGATAATTTAATCCCTACGAAGGGGCATATGTGTCCTAATGGTTTGAAGTCTCTTAACATATTTGCATTTCAGCAGTCTTTTCAGAGAAACGCTGCTTTAGCTCAGAGGAATAAATCTAATGGTTGTAAATCTCAGTTTGTCTCAGAGGCCAAGATATTTGGAAGTAGGGTAGAGGAAGAACAGAGAAACTAAATCATATTGTATACGCCATTGTGTAGTTTATTATAAATATATCCAATTTTTAACTGGTGATCAAGGAGGTATAATTCTCTCCAAAACTCCCCACCTATATTTGTCTATAAATAAAAATGGGAAATTTGAAGGGTACTCATCCTATAATCACTTTTCATAGATTCTTGGTAATGCGGAGTTAGGCTTTGTCATCCTTCTTTGATCTTGCATTAATTCAAAATGTATTTGTAAAGTGTTTATTATGTGCCAGGCCCAGGGGTTGGTGCTAGGAAACAAAGATGAAGAAGCACAGTCTCTGCCCTTTCAACGTAGTGTTGCAGACAGACAAGTAAGGGGGCAGTTTAATACAAGTGGTATGCCCTGTGATGGCATTACTGTGAAAGGCACCCAGCCTGTGTGAGGAAACCGAGAACAGTTCCCGGGAGAAGCAGCAGATTGTTGGAAATCTGGGAAATGAGAAAGTGTGGGGAGAAAGGTTGCTGTTATTTAGAAATATTATTTAATATTGGTAATAAATAGACTTCACAGTACAGTGACTTAAATAGGATAAACATGGATTTATTTCTCATAAAAATCTAGAGGTTAAGAGGCTTGAATGATGCAGCTGCTCTCAGCAAGTGCCTTTTGCCTTTAGGTCCAAGAGAGAGCTGCCTTTGCTGCTGCCATATCCTTGCTGAGGGCCAGCAGCAAAAGAGAATGGCAAACTGGGGAGACTCTCAGTAGTTCTCGATGCTGACATAGAGTGGGAGGGTAAGAATGTAAGACGCAGGGTGCCTGGGTGGCTCAGATGGTTAAGCATCTGCCTTCCGCTCAGGTCATGGTCCCAGGGTCCTGGGATCGAGTCCCGTATCGGGCTCCCTGCTCCTTGGGAGCCTGCTTCTCCCTCTGCCTTCTCTCTCTCTCTCTGTCTCTCATGAATAAATAAATAACATCTTTAAAAAAAAAAAAGAATGTAGGACGCAAGAGTGGAGTGGCCATGTACGCTCTGCTCAGAAATTTGGATTTTTCCAGAGAGTGAGGGGGAAGCCTTTTTAGGGTTTCAAGCAGGGTAACAACCTAATTAGATTTTAATTCTAGAACTTTTACTTTGGCTGAATTATAGAGAATAGATTGGAGTAGACAGTGAATAGCTCTTTAATTATCAATACCTTTCAGCATTTCATGCAGCTTAACTTCTACATTGGAGTACTCCTACTGGTGAATATAGAGAAGAGCAACAGATTGAATTCCTTTTCTTGTAACAAGAGCCCACGTTGCATGTTTTTCCCCCAACTATGTAAGTTACTGAATATGAAAAGCATGGTTACTACCTATAAATGTACAGAAAAATATTTTAAATTTACTATCATATAAAGGTTCACATATAACTTAAAAACAACAAATAAATGAATGATACTTTTCATGGCCTGATCATACAAGTAATTCATGTTCATTGTTGGAAATTTAAAAATACAGAAAATATTTTTAAAGTACAAATGTAATGGTGATCTAGGTAGTGTGCACCAACTCTTCCAAGGAGGCATATAGAAAAGTTGGATGAAATTTTTGTTGAAAGGCATTGGAGAGCAGATAAAGTGGTAAGAATTACTAATCTGATATCTGGGACACCAATATTTAAAAAACGGAAGTTCAACTTTTACCTACAGTGATTGCCAGTCTAGTAAATGTGGCCGAGAGTACTTTTTGACAGCCTTGTGGATTAGGAGCACAAAAATTGGAATACATGGCTAAGAAGGATGCGGGATCTGGTATACCCTGGTTTTGGGTTTGGGATCCAAAGGGTTGGATCCTAGAAGTAAGGATAAACCTGAAGAAAACCAACATTCACATAGCTATGGCTGAGTACAAATTATCCTGTTAGCCTAGAATAATGTCAATACCTGAATTGGATTCCCAGATTGTTAATACCCACATGTATCTTTCAGGAACAAAGGACAATCTTCTCTGAAAGAAGATAGCATTATCCCTGACCTCAAAGATTTGTATAAGAAATTTTTTAAAATACAATCACTGGCTCACAAGATCGATCGATCGATCGATCTATCTATCATCTATCATCTGTCTACCTATCTATCTAGGCACTTCCTTAGTTCAGTGTTAAATGCCTCAACTGTATATTTTAAAAATTCAATAATGTGTAGCAACTTTCTAATCAGACTTAGATTGGATATTATCACGAATGAAACAGAATATGCTTCCTTGACATTTTTTCCTCTTCATCAGTAAGTCTAAAATTTGCTAACTCATCCAAATAAGAACATATTGAAGGAGAGGAAGGGGTCTCAATTCAGCCTTGAGATAAGGTCAGATTGTTTCTGGAAATATGTTTCTGGAAAAAAAAATCTGAATTTTTAAATTATAATATGTGATGTTTTCTGTCTTTTTGACTTCTTTCTTCTTAAAATATATGCTGTGGAGAAAAGTTTAAGTAAAACTTTTTTCAAGAATTGCAAATTTAAGAGGAGAGCTGAATAGGCAATGCCATATAAAACTGAGAGTGGTAGTTGCTAATACAAGTTCACAGGCTTCTCCCTCCTGCTCTGCCTTGCCTTTTCCCAAGGATTTGTGGTAAAATACTGTATATTTTACACTTAACTCTAAAATACAGATTTATTTCTTCATTGCCTGCAGTAAATATTTTCCCGTTTATGGAATAATTCATTTTTAACTATGGTAATTTACATTTCACCATATAGTGAATTTTAGATCTTACTTGAAATCTACTTTTCATAGCATTTAAGTGTAACAAATAGACTGAGGATAGAGCTAAAGAGGTTACTGTAGATCAAGACACAAGTGGAAAATAAAATAGCAGCACCAAGTTCCAATGATTAGAACTCAGAGAGAAAGACCCATTTCCTTAGAGCTATGTATCTTGATTTATAATAATAGGAGACAGTTTTAGCTCCTGTTGTTTGAAAATGAAAGGCTACACTAAAATAAGAAAAAAAATAAAAGATTCCTGGGTTTCTGACAATTTTGTGTATTGAGGAATGTGGAGTGTTGGGATTTTATCTGAAGGGGTGAGTAGAAGCCATCTTTTGGAATATTAGACATGATATAAGGGTTTCATGTTTTGAAACTCAAATGAATAGTCTTTTTTCCTAAAATATAGTTAGCAGTCAGCACAGGGATGGGTGTTTAGAGAGAAGAAATGGAGACATAACAAAACATTGTCTCTTTCATAGAATTGTATAAGATGGGGCATTGCCTAGTAGAGTGATTTACTCAATTTTATAATTGCCTGTGATATTCACAGAATTCACAATGAAAAATAGCTAACAGAATGGAGAGAACATTATGTTCAACTTAGATGGGCCAAGAGAGAGACTTTGGCTTTCTAGAAAAAAGGGATTTAGATGATGCCATGGTCCAGGTGAGTGAATTTATTTCCAATAGCGAGAGTGTAATACTGAGTTTGAAGTAAAGCATGTTCATTTCTACAAAATATGTTTCTTTTCTGATGAACTGTTTCTGTCTCTGATCAAGAGACTGGAATAGTACACTGGGAGGATCCAGGTCATGCTCCCAGGAGCCCAGGCAATAACTCAATCAGAAACAGGTAAGAGCTAAATTGAGAGGGTGCTGCCAGTCACTGCTCAGTTAGATTGAATTGATAATGGCTTTCAGTATGGCTTTGCCTGGCAAACATTTAGGGTTCTAAGAGAAGGAAAAAAATATATATACACATACACCTATGTTCTCAATGTCAAAATCATTTTGGCCACTTGTTTAAGACCCCTCTGGAGAATCCCAACAGGAATGAGACCTTGTTTTGCTATTTAGAAAGATAGACTTTGGCTCGGTGTACTAGCAGTTCTGCATGGTTGCTTCTATCACCGATTTCTTTGAGAAAAACTTTACCAAGTGTTGCACATCCTTTTTCTCTCCTAACCCATGGAAAAATCCAGTCAATTTTCAATTGCTCTTTTGTGACTAAATTTGCCCAAGAAAATATTTTTCACCCTTCAGTGACCAGGAGGAAAGAATTTTGGGATGAGGGATGGAGAGGAGCTACAAAGCATGGCAAGAGGAGGTCCAGAGATAGAAATTATATGTGACCATTTCTTGGGCTCCCACCAGTCATTACCTACATGGCTGCTGGGGTAAGCTGGTTTGTCCAGTTGTGGTTCCAACATGTAGAAAATACATTCTTAGGAAAGTATTGCTTATCCCATGGGCTTTTATACAATCTCCATATCACAACCCTGGACACCTCAACCTACCTTATCAATAGGAAGTTTCCTGACCCCTCCTCCCCTTTCAACTTCTCCATACACACAACCAGGCATTATTTTGACACTCAGACAAGCCCAATTAAACTGAAACTCTGTTTTACTTTTTATAATTTTTCTTGTCTTCTTCTAACGATGTCATCCATGCCTACCCAGATATTCAGTCATATCTTCTTCAGTTGTTGAGAATGAGAGGCAGTGGACTGGGAGCCAGGATCCTAAGTGTCTTTGACTAAGTTGACCTGGTTCTGCCACAAACTGGTGGTGTGATCCCAGGCAAGTCACTTATTTTGCCTGGTTTTAAAACAAAGAAGTTGGACAGGATGGTCTCCGTGGCCCCCCATGGCTCTAATAGCCATTGATCAAACTGCAGCACACTGTTTCTCCTGAGGCCAGCTTTCAGCTCCTACACCTGCTGCCAACGACATCTTCTGCACTCCCCAGCTGCTTCTGGTCTCTAGAAAGATTTCACCAAACTAATTTTGTCCTATTCATTAATTAACAATATAAATATATACGTTTAAATTAACAACTCCTCCAAAAACAGTGAACCATTAATAATAAAATTTTATAATCATCATAAAACCATCCAGGGCATGGAAGATGGTGTAATAATTCACACCTAATTGCTTTCAACCTTGGGCCCACAAACACACTAGTTGGAGAAATGAATTCAGATACTGTAATTCATGCTAGGTCATGTTTTATTATCTAAGTCATCCCTGATACTTAAAAAAAAAAAAAAAGAAGAAGAAGAAGAAGAAGAAGAAGAAGCTTTTGGTGCTCAAATAATCCACAAACTTACAATGCCACAAACTACATGGGAAACTAGAGAAATTTCACATTTGCCTATATTGTGAGCCTTTCAGATGGAAGATACATCTGAATCTTGGTGTTTTCTATAAGCACAAAGATTGTTTTACCTAATAATAGAAATAATTTGCATAATATAAACTATAATCTTAATTGAAAGATTAGAGTGTTAATACAAATTTTCATTAAAGTAAAAAAGGTAATCAGATGAGCAGCTCACAAAGTGAGTAAAAATAGCAACTGACAAACCAGGCTGTAGAATGAAATCATAAATAAGAGCACAAATTCTGGAGCCAGACTGCCTGGGTTCAAACCTCAGCTCCACCAAAACTTACTACTTGTGTTAAATTGCTTTACCTCTCTGAGCTTGGGTAAATTATTTTACCTCTCTGAGCATCAATTTCTTCATCTGTACAAGGGGAAGAAACTAATACAAGTTAAGTGTTTTGGGGGATGTCTGGTACTTAGTAAGTGAGGCATATGTGTTATTAGCAGTGTTAGAGACCATGGCATCCTTTCTTCAGGCTTATAAAGGCATATGTGTGCTTTGTATGTATATAGCCCACATCTTAATTATATATGCACTGCTGCTTAAGATGGGTGCATCTCCTCTGAAGCCTGTTTGCAAATTTAACGTGATTAACGAATTCCAGGGTACCTTCACTTTAAGGTACACTGAGGCTGTTAATTTGAGTGAGGAAAATAACAGATTAAAGGGAAAAAAGGCAAGACTAGGGAGATTTTTGTGTTTTTTGACAGTAAGTTAGCAGCATTCAAATGGATTTTTACAAACTCAACAATTTGGGTATTTCTGCTAAGACTGTTAGTGAGACACCCATTATTTCTGTTTGTGAATCCCTATTAGAGACATAGAGCGATTTTTTACAAAGAATACATCGTGCATGGAAAGAGATACACTTTTATTGATTTTTCTTGCACACAAATGCGTGGTCTGCTGAGTGAGCATCTGAGAACACTTTGGTGTACCTCCTGTATGTGTTTTTCTTCTGGTCCTCTGGTATGGGAGTTCTGCCTACAGCTTCCATGGCTGTCAACCGAACTAAGACCTATACCGACTGAAAGCTTGTCAAAACCAAAAAGGTAAATGCATTTCTCTATGATTAGGTGACTAACTCCCATAGCAGATCATGAACACTTGGAGAGAGCATCTACTTAGATTTTGTATCACAAATTCTACCTTTCTCTCATTGTCCATCAGTTCTTACGGCCCATTTAATATATGTTTACCTTGTTCAACAGAACTCATTCTCAAACAAAAGATGCTGCCTGCTTTCAACTTGAAATATAAATCAGAGACTGGGATGAACTACCCAAAGAGATTGACTCAGTAATACCATTGAATGGGAAGATCAGAGTTCTAAGTCCATGTCTCCTCTAGGAGAGCATTCAATTGCTCTGTGATTTCCTCATCTGTAAAATATAGAGATTGGATAGATGATCTCTGATATGACTTCCATTCAAATAGTCTATGTGTTTTATTAGCTTCAGGAATCTCAAAGTGGATCTGTTGACAAGGATGTCATGAAGTCGTTATGATTATGGATTCAGTTGGAGATGTCTGACACCTCTTCTTTCTCATACACAAGTGATGTTAATTATTTCATACATTAATTAGTATTTTGAAGCAATTAGAATATTCCAGTCACTCTATTAGGCAATGGGGATATAACAGTTTTTTTAAAAAAAGATATGTACCCCGCTTTCAGAAAAGGTGATCATTCATTTTCCCAAGGAAAAGATCCCTAAAATAATTTGGGGAGCAAATTTAGGCTTATAGAGAAAAGAGTTGTCTATATATATATGGTATTCATTTATAATAACATTCAGAGTCATATCGTATTAATAATGTTAATGTAGAAATAGTATTTCATCCACTCCCACACCTAGAAAATAATATTGTTCAGACTATTCAGAAGCATCTTTGCTCTCATAGAGCCACTTTCAGAGTCATTACCACAGTTTGCCCGAGTGTGTAAAATGAATGTATTTTATATGTTCTCCTTGGAAATTCTATCCCAAGCCACATTTTGGTAAGAGTCATTTACTCTGTGTGTGCATGTGTATGTAAATGTATATTTTAAGTAGTTTTTTAAAGGCTTTTTTGTAGCAGTATCTAATAATACTTGCAGTTGGGAGAATATCCCCTAAGAACAGTGACAAACTGTATTAAATTTCTTTGACTTTTTAAATTTAGTGTTCCATTAATTCAGTAAGGTGTTTCTTGTGAACATCCAGAACTAGTATTGATTGAGGTAATCATAGGGTAAACTTCTTTATAAAAATAAGTTTTTTGAAATAATTGAGAGAGTGCCCTAGATATGAGATACTTTTAAAAGATTTCTAAATAAGGTGATTCTTTTCTTGAGAACAGAAATTTTTGGAGAAAACTTCCTCCTGTCTATGTTGACATATATGAAGTTTTGAGAAGGCATATACTCCCCAATCTGTTTATGCAGGTGAAAGTATGGGATGGATGACAGAGAACTCATCTCTATATTCTTTTTAAAAAAGATTTTATTTATTTATTTGTCAGAGAGAGAGAGAACACAAGCAGGGGGGAGCAGCAGGGAGAGGGAGAAGCAGGCTCCCCGCTGAGCAGGGAGCCCAATGTGGGACTTGATCCCAGGATCCTGGGATCATGACCTGAGCTGCAGGCAGATGCTTAACTGACTGAGCCACCCGGGTGCTCCTCATCTCTATATTCTTTATAAATCTTGACCTATAAAACTATTGGTCACCAGTCATGTTCACCTCATAGTAATATCAGACATTGTAATAATGAATAACGCAACATTTCTAAGTGCTGCATTCTCACAGACAATTCGAAAGAAATGATGACCATATGAAGTTTATGATATATCTGTGTGGCGAAAAGCAACATTTAAAAAATGAGACAGAGTGTTCATCAGAAATCAGTGGTGTAGGAAAAACTGATAAATGAATAAAGTTGTAGCTACACACAGGAATGCCAGGGAAGACATGAAAACAATGAGGTGAGTTTTTATAATCATTGTAGAGACTAGTCATACCAATTTTTCAACTTTTGTTTCCAACCTGTTTTACCACGTTCATTTCTGCCAGAATGAGGGTGATTTTCCCAAGGCAAAAGGCCTCTAATTGGTTGTAAATGAATCAATGTCCATCAGTTTCACAGGAAAAAGCATCCTAATCAGATTGGTTATCAATGGATTAGGTTTCTATCTTGCTGGATCTTTATGTCTTCCTTTAGCTTTGGAAGGTAACTAAATATTCTGAGCCAAATTGTGTGGTCTAACCTGGAAGCACGCAATGCCATATTGATCTGGACAGAGAAGAATGTCTTCAGAAGAGACAGGTTTCCTAGATATCTAAAACACTATTAAAAAGATAACTATTAAAAAGATCTTAATGAAACCTTCTAAAATACACACTTACTTCCTTATTAAACATAATTCCTCGAGAATCAATGAATCTTTTTGTTGGGTTAAGGTCACCATTTTATGGACATCAATTACTGTAACAGTCACTGTAATACAGTGATATTATGAACCACTGTGCCTGGTCCCCTCTATGACTGGCTGATTTGAGTGGTCTCATTTCAGGCCATACCACCAACTGTCCCTTCTCACTATAAGAGCTTCTAGCAAAATTCTTCTATCCTCTTGTTATCTGTTATCTGCTGGCAATTATGATGGCACCATGATATGCCAGGGAAAGTTCAATAACCAAGCTTGGGAAGCTGTAGTGGGGCAGATTTTTTTTTTTATCCTTACTCTGACATGTATTAGATGAGTGATGCTGAGCCAGTTTCCTTACTTCTCTAAACCTTGGCTTTCTCACCTAAAAAAACAGGATAATACCTGTTATAGTTATAACTATAATTATAGTTATAGGTTATAGTGAAACTTAATGAAATAAAAATAAGTTTCAAGGTCAGTGCCTGGGTATGGTATGAGTTCTAAAATGGTAATTACCATCTAAATGTGCCAAACCTCCCCTAATCAACAATAGTAAATGAATAGGCACTGTCTTCTCTCCCTTCCTGCTGAGGAAAACATTTTGGCCACTTTTTAGTGCCTTTGATATTGCTAGCTCTATGTGAGGTTTTGAGAAAAGGATGATGAGAAAAGCTGACCTTGTTCCTGCCCTCATGAAGCTTAGTGAGTCTAGTATAGAAGACAAACAGGGAAACAAATAATTACCCAACAAATCATGTAATTGCAATTGTCTGCATGCTGGAAGGAGAAGAACAGGGTACTTACTGTGTGTAAAAAGAAAATGTGTCTTGGTATGGAAGGTCTGGAGAAACTTCTCTGAGATACTGCATCAAGATGGGGCCAAAAGGATAACTAAGAGTGCTCTGGAAGAACAGATGAGTGTTTTCAGGAGAGGTATTTGCAAAGGCTTTGCAGCTTGGGATTTCAGAGAGTTGGAGAGTGAAGATAAGATGAGGGATTGGAGCTGAGATAACGCTGGGAGATGAGGCTGGTGCATGGGCCAGACCTTGGGAACTACAACAAAGTTTAGGACTTCACTTGAGAGAATGCGGGTGGGGGGGTGCTCTAAAGGGGTTGAAGCAAGGCTGATGATCTAGAAGTTTGTGACCATTGGCAAAATCTTGAAATGTTTTCATACTTCTGGGTAAGTAGCTTATACTCTGGGCCTCCTACCACATGTAACCCCTTCTCATACTCTTTCTCTGACTCTACCTCCTGAGTTAAGAAGGAAGCCTCTAGGAGCTTTTAAGCATTTTTCCCAATTGGTTGGTGGCCGATACCATATAGGTTGCTAAATATGTTAAATATTATATCTGGTTTTAAACAAGATTCCTTTCTCCCCCGAATTTTCTCCATTACTTATGAGTTTACAGTTGTATTCATGATTGTTAAAGAAGACAAAAAGTATTACAATTTATTTATTTATTTATTTTTAAAGATTTTATTTATTTATTCATGAGAGACAGAGAGAGAGAGAGAGGCAGAGGGAGAAGCAGGCTCCCAAGGAGCAGGGAGCCCGATGCGGGACTCGATCCCGGGTCTCTGGGATCATGACCTGAGCCGAAGGCAGACACTTAACCATCTGAGCCACCCAGGCGCCCCGCAATTTATTGAAGTTAAAATATTTAAATGGTTTTAGGGCCATTTTTACATTTCCCCCTTCCTAACCACCACTATGAATTGAGTTTAACACTGAGGTCTGTTGATTTTACCTCTGAAATGTCTCTTAAACATATCCATTCCTTTCCATTACTACTGATCTCATTCAGTTCCTTTCACCTCTCCCTGGGTTACCATAATAATCTAGCAGCTCTCTGCCTGGCCTCCATATTTTCATTCTCTCTTTGGTACAAACCACTCTCCACATGGCTGTTAGTGTCCAGACAGTGTCAATTATACAGTTGGTGCTCAAACATGTGTTTTGAGTGAATGAATAAAAAAAAGTATCATGAGACCATGGACAAATGACACATACACAATAAAAAAATGGAAAAACCAACCAATTGCTCTACATTAGTGCTTCCCAAAGTGTGATTTTGGTTGCTATACTGACATTTTTCCTTTTACTAGTTATGTGTATGTATTTAATATGTGTAAGAAAAATATTGATAGCATATTAAACTTATGTCTTAGTGTTTAGAACAAGATTAAATGAAAAACTGGGTCAGATTAAAATTGATTAAAATATAGTAAGTTAATAATTGCTTAGTACCATTCAGACACAGCAAAAATGGTGTAGATGTGAAATAATTAAAGTTTGGGAAAAACGGGTCAACACAAGGTCCCAAAACCAAATGACTTTATGACCTCTTCCCTGAAGTAGCATTGGCCTGGCTGCGTTGTCAGGGTCAAGCAATGCTTTGAACACATGGTCCACATGGGACACTCCCCATGTAAGTCATGTTAAAAAAAGAAAAAAAAAGAAAAAAAAGGAAGAAAGAAAGAAAAAAAGAAAGAAAGAAAGGAAGAAAAGAAAGGAAAAGATAGCATTGAGAATGTGTGCTTCACAAGACTTTTGGGGTGCAGCAGTCTTAGGTTATCTCAAGAACCCCAAGAAACCTTTTCACAGATTGAAAAATATAAAACAGCTTGAGTTTTATCCCCCAAAGCTGAAGACAGTGTGAAGCCATGGAAAGAGGATGGATTTTGCAGTTAGATAGGAGTTCAAACATCAGTCTGATACTTATTGGCCGTTTGATGTTGGGCAAATAAATACTTATGCGTCTCTGAGTTTCTTCTTTAGTCTCTTCTTCTTCTTTATTTAGTGGAATAAGCAAAATAATTATGGCCTTTTAGGGGGTGCCTGGGTGGCTCAATAGGTTAAGTGTCCAACTCTCGGTTTCGGCTCAGGTCATGATCTTATGGTCTTAAGATCGAGGCCTGTGTTGGGCTCTGCACTCGGCGTGGAGTCGGCTTGTCCCTCTCCTTCTGCCCCTCCCCCCTTCTCTGGAATAAGTAAATAAAGTCTTAAAAAAAAATAATTATGACCTTGGAAAGAATATAACACTTCATGGAGATATGGGCTAGCACAGTTTCTGGCACATAGTTGACATTTAATAAATGCAGCCTCTCTTTTTAAGTCCCCTAAATATAATTTGCTTAAAAATCAAAGTAAAAATAAAGTAAAATAAAAACAGACTGTGGGAAAAAATAGGGGAAACATGATGAAAAAGAAAGTAATTTTCAATGGCATTGAACTATTCCCCTGAGTCTTTAAAAATCTCTGATTGAAATGAATGAATATGCAAGTGTCACTTATTGATGGCCTCCTCCCATAAGCAGTGAACTCCTTTGAAATCATGTGGAGGTAATTGTAAAAGAAGTTATATGCATAAAATTACTTCTCTGGTGCAATAAGGATCATAAATCAGTTCACAATCAATCCATCTGCAACTCCTTCAGTTGCACTGATTTCATAGATTACAGCAAAAAATAAGTTGAGGATGAATAACTGAAAGACAGCAGAGAGACCCTGGGGATCTTGCTCACAGCTTTCTTTGTGATGGAGCCTCGATGGGGGTGAAAGAAGGCAATGAGAGTTTTAAGAGGTTCATTATGACATCAGCATCCTCTTCCTGGCTCTTTTTGGTTTCTTGAGAAGAGAGCTTTGATCTCCTCAGTGGCAGAAGGTGTTAATCGCCTACTTGCCATGCCTCTTACTGTATTTCTGCTGGCTCAGGATGGTCCAGCACTTAAAGCCATTGATACTTCGGATGTGTGCTGGACCTAATCGTTCTGACCTTTAGAAAATCCTCTAGCTTGAATAAAAACTATGAAAACTCCTCAGAGAATATTGTTGAGGATTTGGTCTATAATGAGAAGTTCTAGTGGCTTGTCTCAAAAAGAGTAACTACGGGAGTACGGGTACACAGGTATCTGCCTTTATTTACTTTGGAATTCCTTTTTTTAAGGTTTTATTTATTTATTTATTTGAGAGAGAGAGAGGACGCATGGTGGTGGTGGGGGGTGGCTCGACTCGAGGCTTGGCCCCAGGACCCTGGGATCATGACCTGAGCCTAAGGCAGATACTTAAACAACTGAGCCACACACGTGCCCCTTACCTTGGAATTCTTAAGTGGCAATAAAACACTTTACTTTGTCCTTAGGAGGACCCAACTGCTGGCAAGTCCTCCAAATGCTTCCCTCTTGGGGGTGCCTCTAACCAGTCATGGCAAGAATATTGATTGAGAATAACCTAATGAAATATGAATACCAGTGGATGTGTTAGGGAAAGAACAGATCCAGTCTGTGAGCGTTATATTAGATAAGAATTGGGCCCATTAGGTGCCTCGTTGAGTATTCAGGGGAGACAATTCTTGCTTTATAAAATATGCTTTGGTTTGCCTTATGGAAAATTTATTGTTCATTCATTTGATGTACGCCTTTAAGAGGTCAACTTTGACTTTCAGTGCTTTCAGAATTTATTCTTTACTCCATTGTTCCTTACAAACCATCTTTATTGAATTTCTTTGTGCATTTGAGTTGTCAAATAGCCAATGCACTCTCTAAACTGCTTTATATAATTAATAGATATTTTGTGATTGAGGCAGGCTGAAAATCAGACTTATTTGTACTAGTACTTATTAGCATAGAGAGGGCAAATTAATTAGCCTCCTGTTTTCAGAAATAAAATATGCCAAAGCCAATGCTCCCACACCCATATAGGTCAACTAACTGGGAAATTGTTGGGTCATCAGGATTGTAATATTGTGAAAAATGTCCAGGCTCTGGACATTTTGTGGTGGGACTGAGAACTTCTAATAAGACTGCATTTCAACAACTAGGAAAACCTATAGGAAGGAAAGGGATCTTTAATGCCATGTCTTAATTAGACTCCATTTGGTGATCATTAGCATGGCCAGCTGATATGTAAATTTTAATTCTAATGACAAAGCTAGGTTATTTAGCCACATGGTTTACTTGAAGTAGCCTGGATATCCTTAAAGAAACAGTGTTCACAGCATCCAAAACTAACCTTAAGACAAATTGTTCAATGTTGGTTCCTTCACCATAAAATAGGGGGAGCTATTAACACTGTGGTTCAGAATGACTTTTTCAGTTGATTCTGTGTGATGGGGTATGACCAGTAGTTTTTATTTTCCAGCTGAAATAACTGCTCCAAGTATATTGAGGAAGAGTTGACCAAACTAAGCTCTCAGTAGAAAATCTTGCAGGTAACACAGTTCACTCTTTAGATTTGCAAATGAGGTTTTCTACAATCTTGGCCTGGTTACCTTTCCAGCTTCATTGTGTGCTTTCCCCATTTTTACTCCGAGTCTCAGCTATGTTGAAATATTTTCATTCCCTCCAATTCATCAGGTCGTTTTGCTCATAATGTTTCCTTTGCCTGGACTATTTTGTCTATTTTCTCCTTTAGTTTTCTCAAACTAATGTTTACTTGAAACAATTTTTGACTTTCTCTCAACCTCTAGTATAAATGACCATTTTCTCTTTGTAATCCCATTGTAACCTGCTCTGATTTCTCAGCATGATTAAAATACTGTTCTACACATTATTTGTGTATCTGTCTCCTTCTACAAACTTACACAATCTTGAGGCCAGGGATCATATTTAATTCATCTTTGTAATTCTCAGCACCTGTACAATGCCTGGCACAATGAATGAGATAATGAATGAGAGTGAATGAGTGAAAATAAAATCAGTGACGTAAATATTGGCTTTGTAACCCAAAGCAGAGATAAGCAAAAACATTGTTCAAACGCTACACTTTCCCTTCCTTTGTGCAGAAAGACTTTCCTAATTAATTATGGGCCACTGAGCCTAGATCTAGGCAGACTAAGCCTTCTGAACTTAGCTTTTTTTCTAGCATATCTTAGTATCTAGTGAAGTTATTTAGAACAGTGGTATCCTAACTTTTTGGATTATACAAATGAATAACCCTATTAGTAAAAATGGCTGGAGGCACATCCTCAATGGATAGCTTCTGTATATCACTCCAGGCCACATGGGAAGATCCATAGGGACCATTTCAATGGGCTCTTTTATCCTCCCTTCCAGTGGCTTTGGCAGGAAACCCAGAGGACAGGGGAGAGTGAGGACAGGGTACTATTTATGGCTCATACCCTGCTCAGTGGCTGTGGGTTAGTTTATTTCCTCTCCTGAAGGCTACAGCTCCTGTCACATGGCCCTCTTCATACTTCTCCCTTTGGTTCTGGTCCTGATTCCCTCCTTTTGCACCTCCCGGCAGTTACTTGTTCAGAATGTATCCTTTCTTGTTACTTACTAAAACTTGGTGCTCCAAACTTATGCCAATTATTCCTCTATTAAACTCTTCTCAGTTTATTTAATTTGAAGATACCGTTTCCTGCTGAGATCCTGACTGATATTCCTCCAAGACATGTGATACTTTGTAACATATTACACACATGTACTAGTCACCATCCATATAGTAAGTACTAGTAAAGCCTAAGGAGATTAAGTTTTAATATTTCCTCCTCATGCTCTGGTTGATCATTTTTGTTCTCACACTTAGGAAACCACTGATTTAGAAACTAGTTATCCAAGTCTTCCTATCAGCTTTCATAGAATAAGGCTCTGTTGAGTGTGGATTTGAAGACACAAGAGTGGGGACTGGTTTCTTCAGGATTTATGTACTTAGAGAAAAAAATGCACGTGGGATGTGCTTACTACTGTTGGCTTTTCCGTTTCCCTCAGGGCCTCAGATTCCGCACAGCCACTGCCGGCCAGAGAATAATAGCATCTTTAGGTCTCACAGGTGGCCAGTAAAGTGAACCTGGAGAATATTAGGCTGGGACCAAATAATGCCTGAGGTGAAGTCTTTCTTTTTAAAAAGATTTGTTTTTAAATAATGAATGAAGGCATCACAAACCTTTGGCTTTGAGACTTTAAATTCTTCATTCTTTACAATAGAATGCTTTTAGCCCCCTTCCTCCACCCAAATCAAAATCCATGTTCAGGCAGTGCCTATGGACAGAATCTGTAAGCAATCTGATTCTGACTTGTGGTTGATTCTATTTTAGAAATGAATTCTCTTTATCTGGTGCCTCTTGAAAAAATTGAACACTAGTTTTGTGATTTATGTTTATTTTCACAGTTGTAGATACTTTCAGACAAATGTTTACATTCCCCATGTATTGGTAAAATCACCATAGTTATATCTTGTGTCATCTACATTTCTTTCAGGGCCCTCATATGCACCAGAGTTATAATTTCATTAACTCTCCAACCAATATTACAAATAGAGTTGGTTTCATTAGCAATAGGTCTCATTAACTTTTGTTAAAATTAAACATCTTATGAATTTTAATTGTCCATAATCTCTTGGTTTCCAGAGCATTAATAAATTTTTCTTCCTTATTATGAAGACTCTGTTTTTTCCCATTTTGATTAAAACCTTAAATAAATATGGCATAATGATAAGTGGAAATATTAAGAGAGACAGCCTCATTGTTTAGGATGTTATGAATCATTTTGCTGTGACATGGCTTCTAATTTTGGGGGGAGGAAAGCTGAGAGTCCAGAGTAATGCAGCTATTAAGTAATGAATTAGCCAAGTAAACTAAGCTAAATAGGGAGTAACTCAGTACCAAGCCAAGTAGTTGAAACCAGGATGGTTGTGAATTTAGGAGAAAAGAAAAAGATGCTTGATATGATCAGGTAGGGAGAGAAAATTACTCCTGCTACACATAGAAGAAGTTCTGCTTTTATCAGATCTTTGGGGGTCCTTGTTTAGAATTCCTCTTTAAGAAATGAAATTCTTAAGCAGAAACCTGATCTTTTGGTGCCTAACATTAGTAATATAGATACTAATAGAATATTAGAACTAAAATTTGAAAGAATACTCTTAATCTTCAAAATCATTTGTTTACCAGTGAATGGACTGAGAACCAGAGATCTGGGGTGACTTCTCCAAGGAACTGGAGAACCAGAGCTATAACCCACATCTACTGACCACCCCCACCCCTGATCTCATGTAGTTTCCACTAGATCACATATCTTCCAAATGTTAAACTTATGTTTTAGAGATGGAAGGGACCTGGAAAACTTTCGTTCCAAGTGCTTCACTTTGCAGTGAGGAAACACTCTCAAGTGATACATGAAGTGAGCCACAGAACAAGAACAAAACTTAAACCTCACAGTTCCTAGTCTACTGCTCTGTCTATGACACCAGCATTTATTTACATGCCAGATACTGTGTTAGGTACCAGAGGTACAAAGACAGATACAGTAAGATCTCTGCCTTTTCAAGGGAATTTCAACATATATCCCCAATAGAAAACATGTATTTTCCTGTATTCCCATTGAATTGCATTGAAGCTAAACAGAAGAAGCTGAAAGGGCACAAAGCACGTGGTGGTGCAGGATTTTTGTAGAAAGTAGTAAAGGGCCTTATGTGAAAAATACAATTCAAGTCATTTACATGTCAGTTCCATGTCGGCAGGGATTGTTTCTGTCTTACTTATTGCTGCTATCCCAACTATTAGCCTGGCAAACACTGACTGCTCAGTAAATTTTGTATAAATGAATGAATGAATATCTGCCTGGTATATAGTAGGTGTTTAATACATTTTGAATGAATAAATGAGTGAATGTGCATGTGCAATGCTTCAGAATCTGAAATGATGACCTTAGAGGTCACAATTCATAAAGCTTTTTTTATGTTTGGAGACAAGTTAATTCCACACTGTAGTGGGTTCTGGAAGATTTGAAGCTCCTGAGTTTGAATCCTGGCCCTAACATTGTGGTAGAGACTGGCAAGTAGCCAATTTCCTTTTCTTCTTGGGCATATAGCCCGACTACATCTTCCAACTTCCCTTAGAGTTGGACACAGCCTTGTGATGGGTTCTGATCAAAGGAATATGGGCAGAAGTTATGTATTCTTTAGGTCTGGCCTTAAAAAACCTCCTCTACAATACTCTATTCTCTGTTATCTGTCTGGTGACCAGATGCAGAACTCCAGCAGAGGCCTCTGAAGTTCTAGAAAATGTGTCACAAGATTGAAGAAGCCTGGGTCCCTGAATCACACAGTGGAAGACTATCTACCTAATTCCTTCATTGAACTGATATGTGAATAAGCCATAAACCTTTGTGTTAAGCCATTGAGAATTTGAGGTTGTTTCAGTAGTTATCCTACCCTGTTAATTCCTTTCTGACTGTGTAACCTTGGACACAGCTTAGCTTCTCAGAGCCAGGGCTTTTCTACTTGCACAATGGAGATCAATGCAACCTGGTTTTTTGTGTTGTTATGAAATTTATCAATGTGAAGTCCTTAACATAGTCCTAGGAACATGATAAGCACTTGATATAACATAGCTATTTTTATATGATTTTCATCATCTCATCTTTGATAGCCAGAGAATAGTAATTTATAAAGATGTTTCAATGAACATCAGATATATCTTTTTGCTTTATTTTTTGGCTACTGAGGCAAAGAAATAATCCTCTAGAACCTTATACTAATGAGTCTCAAATGCTTTTTTAGAAATAAAACTCTTATTTTTCCTAGTATGATCTTATATATGGATGAGAGATGATAAAAGTAGAGTTGCTTTAGTTGTAGGATATCCCCTAAACCTCATTGCTTCGCCTTCCCCTGGGTCGTGCATTGGATAGCTCTACAGAATCCTTTGGCTAGAGAGGGCACGATTTGAATACCACTGCCTTGGGTAAATACTATGAGGGAAATGCAGTGTTATACAATTACCTAATGCAATACCTGTATCCACTCTCTCCACAACTGCTAAAATTCTCAGTCCTCCAGCTTTCTCTATGCATTTTTCCTGCTTTAGTGAAGAAACTGCACAGCAGTGGGGCTGTGGTAAATATGGACTTCTTTCATTTAAAGTAGATTGGTGGCTCTTTTCAATAGACTATTAAGAGAGTAACTGCTATGTATGATTTAAAGGGACTCTGAACTTTGACTCTTCTATATGATATATGAATGGCTTGAAGCTTTGGGGTCAAGGGTTAGAAGTAATGAATTTATGGCTAGATTCTGCCTCCTCTCACTTTTAAAAAAGATGGTATATTTGGAACATTAAATTATAAATATTTTTTTCGTCTAGAAATGGTCTTAGAGAAATGTACTAAATCAATATTTTCCAACTCCAATCAAACTATCTCATTTTTTACCATGGGCTCCAAGAGTGATTGAAAGGTAAAGTAAAGACCAAAGACATAGTCATTGCTGCTGAGTTTAGGATTAGGAGAAAGAAAGGACAGGAGGCAGTAAGACTTTTTTACTTGCTAGGGCCTAGGTAAATAGGAAATGCTGCAGATTTTAAAGTATCAGAAGGCATCTTAGGTGAAAATGTGCTGGATACCAGTGTAAGAGAAAGTATCTCAAAGAAATTGGCCTTTTGGTGATTGTATCATCATGATCTATAAACATGAAATTATCCTACTTCACCTAGAATCATTCTGTGGTTTACATAAATATCCGGATATTAAATGAGCTCTCAAATTATCTTGAAGTGTTAATAGGTTAGGACTAATGCTCTTGCTTTTGGAGTCGAGGCCAAAGCAAAGAGAATGCCTAAAAAAGTTCATAGATCTCAAGCTAAGTTTCAGATTAGACTTGGGGTCAGAGGCTGTTGTTTTGTGGATAGTCATGGTCAGATATTCCAAGTCCAGGCAAGCCTTTTCTTCCTTATGAAGTTCTTGGTTAGCCCACTCAATTCTTCCTTGGGATTATGAGGAAAAATCAGAAGATTATTGGTGGTCCACACTGGTCCTTAGTTAGATGCCTTGGTAACTCATTTGTCCATGTAAAAATGTTAGTGGTAATTTGGTTCTTTTTATTACCCATTTTTTTAAAAGATTTTATTTATTTATTTGACAGACAGAGAGAGATAGTGAGAGAGGGAACACAAGCAGGGCGAGTGGGAGAGGGAGAAGCAAGCTCCCCACTGAGCAGGGAGCCCGATGTGGGGCTCGATTCCAGGACCCTGGGATCATGACCTGAGCTGAAGGCAGACACTTTAATGACTGAGCCATCCAGGCGCCCCTTTCCTACCCATTCTAATCTCAGGAGACCATGATACCCACTTTAGAGATGAATCTCAGGCTTAGAAGTGGCCCTGCTAGTAAGATAGAGGGCCAGGATTTGAACCCAGCTCTGTTGGACTTCAAGATCACCATTTAATTCTACCTCTGATAACCACTTTCAGCAATACTTAGTGCACCTATGTTCTCCTCACCTTGCCCCTATATGTAGTCCCAAGAAACTTTATATCACTATGCTAAACCACCTGAAAGTCTTCTTATTGAAAATGTATTAAATATGACATTGGCATTTTTATTGAAATGAAGCCTGCACAAAGCAGATTAAATAGGAAGTAGTATAAATTAGTCAAATTGCATTGCTTTCTTCTTAAAGCTTGGCTGAAATCAAAATACTGAAGGAATGGGAGTTAGAATAGAGAATTGTGATTGCAGAAGAGATCATTATGACACATGGGAAGCTTGCGTAAATTATAAGCCTTAGTGGGATGTGGCCATTGTTTGTGGGGGTGAACTCTGGGTAGTAAGAGGACAACATAGAGGTTTAGGTGGGTAACTGTGAAAGGACATGGGAGGATAAACAGGGGTACACAGCAAAAAGATGGTGGATGCAGCACAAAGACAAACTTCATTCATTTTGCTGTTTTCCCAATGGCCAACCCCACTTGCAGAGAGAGTGGGGGGGTGGGATTAAAATTTCCTCTGGAGGCCATTTTATATGTAATTCTCATCCTGTCACACAGATAGCCTTGCATAGCTGTATTCTAATTTTTCCCCGTAGCCTACTCATATATCGTTATTCAATGAAGTAATAATGTTAAAAGCAAGACAATCTATAATGCACTTTCAATAAAACTCTGAAAAACAGTCATTGATCTTTCCTTAAGTCAGCTACCTACCCCCAGCTGCCTTATTGCTCTCATTGTAGAGGTGGCTAAATGACCAAAGATACTTAATATGTAAGTTATGAAACATTTTCACTTCCTTATTTACCACTTAATGGTCATTAAAAGAGTAGGAACATCATCCTTTTCCAGGTGATGTAAGATGGATCCTGGCTTGAATAGAGTACTCATTTATCAATAATCAATTACTCAGTTAACCATTAAAGATAATAATAATTTCCACCACACTTACAATAAAATGCTACAAACGTCAATGAATCATTATTTTACCTTAGGGAAGACCTTAAATCAATTTCTTATTACCATTCATTTTACTTCTGCAATTGTGATGGACATTCAAAGGGCCGGAACATAAGAAAATCTTCAAATAACTAAATGGTTGGGAGAAGGGAGGCCTGGGAGGTGTGATTTGTGGGAACTCTATGGATTTTATCCAGAAATAACATCCAAGTGGCTTTGATCCACAGAATTTTGCCTTGAGCTTCAGGTTCATTCTTGTGCCTTCCCATTGTCTACAGGAATCTTGATTAGGGATTTCTAATTTCAACTTGTTCAGATCCCACTAATTGCTTTCTTACTTTTTCACCAGATTTAGTCCAATATTATGTTGCACTGAATACACAAAGTGCCAGATGGGATGATGGTGGGATCGTGTGGTAGAAGTTCAATATTACTCTTCAAGGCTTCCTATTGCTCTTAGAATAAAGCAAAACTCCTTAACAAGACCCTGACAGGGCCCTGAACAATCTAGTCCCTCCACATCTTCCCTACTCATCACATGCATCATACTCTGTTCCTTTCTTGTCTTCAGTGAACCTAGCCTTCTTTCAGGCCCTTGTACTCCATGTGATCTCCTTGCCACAGGACATTTGCACGAATTCTTTCAGCCTATAAGTCCACCTACTCTCTACCCCCATTTTCACCCCCTTAACAACTATTCTTCCTTCAGTCTTAAGATGAAATTTTGCTTGTCCAGGTAAGTCTTCCCTGATCAGCCCAATCCCTATTGTATGCTCTTAGAATACCATTTCCTTCTTCTTCGTAGCAGTAGCACAGCTTCAGTTTTACATGTGATTGGGTGGTTGGTTGACAGATGTAGTCTCAATCTCTCCCATCAAACTGTGAGCTCTGTTTGGCAAGGTTGTGTCTATTTATGCTCACCACTGTATCCCAAGTGATTAGGATAGTGCCTGGTCCATAGTGGGCTTTCTGTAAATATCTGTTAAACAAATTTCAAGCTGATTAAGGAAGGGTCCAGGAAAGAATTAAGCCCAGACTGTAGGAGATGTTGATAGCTGCTGTGAGAAGTGCCCCCTGGTCCTTACAGAGTGGTAATAGCATTGTACATTCATTTAAGGTTATGAAGTTTTAGCGATGCAATTATTTCCAGCTGACTTATTTTCCTAACAAGATCCAAGCTTCTTCTATCCTGGTTCCATTTCCTTTCAAGGATCTTGTGGTCTCTGTTATTCCCCACAATTTTCTGTCACTTTCCCCTCTATCAATGGAAACACCTAGAGCTTCCTTGGGCTTATGCCAACCCCACATTCCTGTGTCTTCTTAGAGCCTCTTGAACACACCTATGCAATAAATCCCCCCTACACAATCTTTGATCTGAATGAAGACATGACCCTTCAATCAAGTCTACCAGTGAATAAGGTATTTCATAGTCACTAGAATATGGAGAAGGAATGGTAATGTGATTATTTTGAGTCTGGTTATTTGAGAAGATGGATCTATTTTCAACAACAGTTTTTATTCCATTTGAGCCCCTGATTTAATTTGGAGTTATACCTGCCTGGTTCAACTGACTAAAAAAAGGGCAACTTAGATTTGAAGGCAGCTCAGGGCATACTGAGGGCTTGTCTGGGTAAATTATTCACTCATATACCTTCTTTTTTAAAAAAATTTTTATTTAAATTCAATTTAGTTAAGATATAGTGTTTTATTAGTTTCAGGGGTAGAATTTAGTGATTCATCAGTTGCATATAATACCCAGTGCTCATTACATCAAGTGCCCTCCTTAATGCCCATCACCCAGTTACCGTATCTCCCTACCCACCTCCCCTCCAGCAACTCACTTACACATCTTCTAATAGTTCTGGGGCATTTTAGCATGAGTCTGATAATTAGGATTTTTTCTTTTTACAGGGAAGATAATAGTGGAAATAGTCATGATGCATAGAGAAGTAACTCCAAGAGAAAATGTGAGGGAGACTAAAGACAGAAAGACTTCCAAGGTAGATTCCAAGGTGACCAATTAGTTGTGAGTGACTCAATCACATATAACAACAGGAAATGAGGTTATCAGGTATGTAGAGTATAGGGAGTAGAAAACTACTAGGAGAATTTCTCAGCAACTAAAGCAAGGAAGAGTAGAGTCAGTATTCTTGGCCATCATAGTTGGTTGATGCTTAATACTTACTGTGCACTATTGAGTTTGCAATTTCATCAGTCCAGGACATCTTAAAGTCTATTGAGTTGTGTTTAAATCTCAAAACCCTGATGGAAACTCATTAATTAATAACATATTTATTGAAAGTCTCGTGTGTGCTCCAGGCAGCATTCTAGGTAATGGTTACCAAAGCATACAAGTGATGGGGGGATGGACACCAAAGAATGAAAGCTCACATTTATCAAGTGTTCACTCTGTGCCTGCCTCTAAGCTAGAACTTTACTTTTATTAATTAGCGCAGTCATCTCTCAAATCCTGTGATGTAGGTAAAATTATTATTCCAATTTTCAGAGGAAGAAACTGAGACATAGAGCTTTGCCCACAGCTATTAAGCTGGAAGACCAGAATTCCAATTCAGACAGCCTGACTCAGGATCTGCATTTATAAGGTCTACACTAATCTTACTGTCTAACAAATAAACAAGGACACTATCAAATGATGATACCTTCTCTGCAGAGAACTAGTATAGGATGATGTGATAGAGAGTGGTTGGGTGGTCAAGAATGGCCCCTGAAGGGAGATGTTGAAACTGAGCTCTGAATATCAAGATACTACACAAAGTATTCCAGGTTTCTTATCATTTCCTCCATGATGAATATTATTTCTTCAAGATTATTTTAAGACGCGAAGTAGAACAAGGGCAATGGCATTTTTAAAAAGATTTTTTAACCTTCTTCTACTTCTATTTACCCAGAGAATAAAAAAGAGATGAGAAAGAGAGGGGAAGTATTTCAACCTCTTTTCTGGCTCTTGGCTTACTCAGCCTTGTTGCAGTATGGCCAGAACCACAGATGACAGTTTGAGCAGCTTTTCTAGGCTTATAGGTCGACTTGTCAATAGTTGGTCCATCACAGAATTCCATAGGAGGTGAGCTCTGAAACTTTCCAGGTTGGGTGGCTTCTTGAATGTTTTTATTTCTTCAGTTGTGTGTGTGTGTGTGTGTGTGTGTGTGTGTGTGTGTGTGTGATTTCTGAGGCCATAGCTGCAAACCTGAACTATAAACCTGCAAGACTGAACTTGAAGAAAAGGGGTGGGTGGAGGCATTCCTTCATTTGTGTGTGTGTGTGTGTGGAAACTTCCCTCTCATCTGTCTGCATTGTGCTCTGGGCATCCTGAATGGATAGTTTGTCTTTGAATGCTAGATAATTTTTCTCTGGGTGCAATCTCAGGTCCCAATTTACGATGAACATGTCTAGCTAACACATATCTCTGCCAGTACTTTAGGCAGTTTATAGAGGTAAACATATATATATATTCCCACTACTATAAATACCTTAATGAATAAAATTTTCACATAGAACAATACTTAAAATATTTTTGTGTAATTTCTGAACCTGAAGTGGAGTTAGAGGTGGGAAGACTAAGGAAAAGGGTTCCAATGAATTAAGGATTATCTATAAACCCTTTTCTATATTTGCCTAAAGTTTAGTTCAATGAATACAGAGTCCAGTGACTATTACTCTCTAAAGAAAACTCCTCCTATAAATGAGAAGGTTCATTACTCCTATAGATTCAGTTGCCATTTTGAAAAACAGGTTCTGATTGTAAGTACCAAATTAAATCAGTCATATAATGAGTGAGAACTGGTGTTGAAAATGAATCACTCACTTAGAATTATATCAGTTAAGAAAAATCACATTAACATTTCATTATACATGAGACATGATAAAATTCTCTATGACTTCAGAAGATGTGATTGAAAGGCCATTTCTTTCATGAGGTCTTGATGATAAGATGTCTGTAGAAAAGATCTCCAAAAGTTCCCTGTTGGGATTGTAATCTTATCTTATTCCATCTAGTCCCAAGGGCTTTCATTCTTTTTAACTCATAAATTTAAAATTAAAAATTGTATGATTCAGCTTATTATAATGTCTTGCTCTGGGAGAATTAATATAATTTCTTTCTACCTCTTTCTTGCATTATATTTTAATGTTAAGAAATCTAAAATCGTTTCCTATTGTATATACATAAAAACTCTTTAATATACTGAATTACACACTCATTTTAAATATCAAACAGTTGTAAAATTAATCCCAAACCTATTTTACATGGTAATAGACCACATGTTTTTAATCATTGCACCTCTTTTAATCAGTGCATAGCCTCCCTGAATAATTATATATTGTAGCTACACAGGAGGAATATATAGTATTTTCAATTTATTGGTTGTCTAGAATACCTGTTTGACTTAATTATTAATAAAATAGTGTAATGAAATTTAACATCTCTGGATACATTTAACCTGTATACTTATCCAAAAAGACTTGAACCTATTTGAATTTTTTAATTTAATAATAAAGTTGTATGGCATTTAGTGGGACGGAATTATTTTAAAGCTGTCTTAAATAGTATCCAAAATTTACCTAAACAGTTTCTGTTTAATAACTAATTGGTCTGTGCCAAGAAAGCATTATGATAATTCAATTAAGCTATCATCTCTCAACTTGCAGATGTAGATGAGTTACAGTAATTCAAGATTGGATGGGGAGAATTTGACATTGATGAGTAATATTGAAGCTACACATAGTCTACAGTGTCACCAATTTATTTCCAGACATATATAGCCTGCAGAAGCAGTCTATAAACTTTTTGGTCTCTGAAGCTCCTTACACTCTTTTAAAAATATATATCTTTTAATTCCAGTATAGTTAAAATACAGTGTTATATTAGTTTCAGGTGTACAATGTGGTGAGTCAACAATTCTATACATTATTCAGTGCTCATCATGATTAGTGTACTCTAAATCCCCTTCACTTATTTCACCCAACCCCCTACCCATCTCCACTCTGGTAACCATTTGTTCAATACAGTTAGGAGTCTATTTTTTAGTTTATCTCTTTTTTCTTTGTTTGTTTTGTTTCTTAAATTTCACATATGAGTGAAATCATGTTGTATTTGTTTTTCTCTGGCTGACTTATTTCACTTAACATTATAGTCTCTAGAACCATCCATGTTGTTGTAAATGGCAAGATTTCATTCTTTTTATGGCTGAGTAATATTCCATTATATATCCATTATATATATACATATGTATATATGCCATACCCTTATCCATTCATCTATCAATGGACACTTGTGCTGCTTCCATAATTTGACTATTGTAAATAATCCTGCAATAAACATAGGGGTGCATATATCTTTTTGAATTAGTGTTTTCATGTTCTTTGGGTAAATACCCAGTAGTGGAATTACTGGACAGTCTGGTAATTCTATTTTTAATTTTTTGAGGAATCTTCATACTGTTTTCCACAGGGTCTGCACCAGGTTGCTTTCCCACCAACAGTGCATGAGGGTTTCCATTTCTCCACATCCTTGTCAAGACTTGTTGTTTCTTGTGTTGTTTTTTTTTTAATTTTAGCCATTTTGATAGGTGTGAGGTGATTATCTCATTCTGGTTTTGATTTGCATTTCCCTGATGATTGATTAGTGATGTTGAGCATCTTTTCATGTTTCTGTTGGCCATCTGTATGTCTTCTTTGGAGAAATGTCTGTTCATGCCTTTTGCCCATTTTTAATTGTATTATTTGTGGGGGTTTTTGGTGTTGAGTTGTGTAAGTTCTTTATATAATTAGGATACTAACCCTTTATCAGATATATCATTTGCAAATATCTTCTCCCATTCAGTAGGTTGTCTTTTAGCTTTGTTGATTGTTTCCTTCACTGTGCAGAAGCTTTTTATTTTGATATAGTCCCAATGGTTTATTTTTGCTTTTGTTTCCCTTGCTTCAGGAGACATATCTAGAAAAATGTTGCTACAGCTGATGTCAGAGAAATTATTTCCTGTGCTCTTTTCTATGATTTTTATGGTTTCAGGTCTCACATTTAGGTATTTAATCCATTTTGAATTTTTTTTTGTGTATGGTGTAAAAAAAAGTGGTCCAGTTTCTTTTTTTTTGCATGTAGCTCTCCATTTTTCCCAAAACCCATTTGTTGAAGAGACTTTTTCCCATTGCATATTCTTGTCTCTTTTGTTGAAGATTAATTGACCATATAATTGTGAGTTTATTTCTGGGCTCTCTATTCTGTTCTGTTGACCTATATAACTATTATTAAGCCAGTTATATACTATTTTAATTACAACAGCTTTGTAGTATATCCTGAAATCTGGGATTGTGTTACCTCCAGTTTTGTTCTTCTTTTTCAAGATTGCTTGTTTATTTGGGGTCTTTTATGGTTCATATAAATTGTAGGTTAATTTGTTCTAGTTCTGTGAAAAATGTTGCTTGTATTTTGATAGGGATTACATTAAATCTGTAGATTGCTTTGGGTAGTGTGGACATTTTAACAATATTTGTTTTTCCAATCCATGAGCATGGAATATCTTTCCATTTCTTTGTGTCATCTTCAATTTTTTCCATCAGTGTTTCATGGTTTTCAGAGTACAGATCTTTCACCTCCTTGGTTAAGTTTATTCCTAGGTAGTTTATTAATTTTGGTGCAGTTATAAATGGGATTTTGGTGCAATTGTAAATGTAAATGTACTTTGTTTTCTTAATATCTTTCTGCTACTTTATTATTACTGTATAAGAATGCAATGGATTTCTGTATATTGATTTTTTATCTGCAACCTTAACTGCATTTATTTTTCAGTTCTAGTAGTTTTTTGGTGGAGTCTTTAGGGTTTTCTATGTATATTATGTCATCTGCAAATAATGAGAGTTTTATTTCTTCCTTAATAATCTGGATGCCTTTTTTTTTTCTTTTTCTTTTCTGAATGCTGTGGTTAGGACTTCCAGTACTATGATGAATAAAAGTGGTGAGCGTGAACATCCTTGTCTTGTTCCTGACCTTAGGGGAAAAGCGCTCAGTTTTTCCCCATTGAGGATTATATTAGCTGTGGGTCTTTTGATATGGCCTTTATTATGTATTTATTTATTTGACAGACAGAGAGAGCACAAGCAGGGAGAGCATCAGGCAGTGGGAGAGGGAGAAGCAGGCTTCCCCACTGAGCAAGGAGCCTGATGCAGGGCTCCAACCTGGGACCCTGCGATCACGACCTGAGCAGAAGGCAGACACTTAACTGACTGAGCCACCCAGGTGCCCCTAGTTTTGGGTCTTGTTTGTTCTTCTTTTTCTTAGTTCATTTAGGGTAAAGTTTGGCTGTTTATTTGAGATTTCTTTTGCTTCTTGAGGTAGGCCTGTATTGCTATATACTCCCCTCTTAGAACTGCTTTTGCTGTATCCCGAAGATTTTGGATCATTGTGTTTACATTTTCATTTGTCTCCATGTATTTTTTGATTTCCTGGTTGACCCATTCATTGTTTAGTAGCATGTTATTTATTTATTTATTTATTTATTTTAGTAGCATGTTATTTAATTTCCATGTATTTGTGTTCTTTCTCGCTTTTTTCTTGTGGTTTCTAGTTTCATGGCATTGTGGTCAGAAAGGATGCTTGGTATGACTTCAATCTTTTTGAATTTATTGAGACTTGTTTTGTGTCCTAACATGATCTATTCTGGATAATGCTCCATGTGCACTTGAAATGAATGTGTATCCTGCTGTTTTAGGATGGAATGTTCTGAATATATCTGTTAGATCCATCTGGTCCAATGTGTCATTCAAAGCCACTGTTTCCTTATTGACTTTCTGTTTGGATGATCTGTCCATTTATATAAATGGGGTATTAAAGTCCCCTACTATTATTGTATTACTATTGATTATTTCCTTTATATTTATTATTAGCCACTTTATGTATTGGGTGCTCCCATGTTGGGTGCATAAATATTTACAGGTGTTATATCTTCTTGTTGGATTGTTCCTTTTATTGTTACATAGGCCTTTTCTGTCTCTTGGTACAGTCTGTTTTAAAGTCTATTTTGTCTGATGTAAGTATTGCTACCCCAGCTTTCTTACCATTTCCATCTGTATGATAAATGCTTTTCTGTCCCTCATGTTCAATCTGCATGTGTCTTTAAGTCTGAAATAAGTCTCTTATAGGTAGCATATAGATGGGTCTTGTTTTTTATTAATTCTGTCACCCTATCTTAACTTTCAGGGGCTCTTTCTTTGACCCATACATGATTGTGTAACATCATGTATTAGTCATTTGGAAAATATACGTTCACTGAGTTTTGTAGATATTCCAAATATTAATGCATTTATTACACCATATGAAATATTACAGTCATTAATATCATTACATAGCTTATCAGAAAAGTCTTCAGACATTGGTAAGCTGTCAAGCTTATGGTGGCAGATACAAGTTCTCCAAAATTCTAAATTTCACTTGAAATTTCAAGTTTTAGCATGGGCAACAAATACAGTCAGTTGTTTTCCCCAAAGTCACAAACTCTATTTGTTCAAATATCCAAGTTTCTCAAATATCTGAGTCTGAATTAGTCATTCATTCAAATGAAAATGATGTTCCTTGAAATGAACACCTAGCTCCACTCTTCTATCAAACAATCAGATAGTACTTTTTCTTGAGGTAACCACCTTACTTCATGTTTCCTTCTTATTTCATTGAGCAGAATATTAAAAAAGATGTGTACTCAAGGGTTGAGATCTAATAAATTTATTAATAAATGAAATGATTAAAAATACAATTAATAAAATTAAAGTTTTATCAAGACATTGTAAAAAGAAACTGGCACTCAAAAACCTGCAAGTACATGGGAGTGAAGAATATAATGATGACTAGTACTTTTGTTGTCAGTACTTTGAAAAATCACTAGCAATGCTTTCCACCATTGCTTTTGTACCTTTAGTACAAATATCAACACTGTGAGAAAGGCAAACAATATCTTTGTGTTACTATGAAAATAATTTTAACCTCACGAATACTTGGGGACCCCCAGAGGTCTGTGAACTATATTTTGAGAACTGCTGTCCTAGAAAAACTCTCGTACATGTATAAAAAGAGACATGTAAGAAGGATGGTGTTGCAATATTATGTGATAGCCAAGAAAAAGACAAAATGCTTGAAATGTTCATTGTTAGGAGTGTGAATGAATCTATATGAATGAATGAATGAATGTATATATATATATATATGTATATGTGAATAAATATATATAATGTTATATATATCAACATATATATATCATATATATATCAACATATCAACATATATATGATATATATATATCAATGTTATATATGTGGTACAATGTTAACAATTTGGTAATCTGGATGAAGGAATTTGGGAGTTCTTTTGTACAGGTTTTGCAAGTTTTTTGTAAGTTTGAACTATAGTAGAATAAAGATATAAATTAAAATTATAATTTATAAAATTAAAAAACAAAACCAAACAATTTAGGGACATGTATTTCACAGCAACATGAGGAAGAAGGCATGTGGCAGTTGGCATACCTGCATCATTTGCATGGTTCTCTGCATTAATGAACAGGGAATTAAATATCTAGAGAAGCATATAATTCATAAAATTAAAGCTTAAAGGGCAACTGTTAAGAAATTGCCATCTCAGAGATTAAGGATGTACTTCAGTTAATATAGCCCAGATACATGGAGGTGGTCAGCCTAATAGGAACTTTTAGGGATGTCAGTGTGAATCAGCAGAAAGCACACCATCATAATAATGGCAAAAGAAATATGACAGTATGCAAAAATTTTACAGAGCCCAAAGGACTCAAGGTTTCAGGAATAGATTAGTTAATGAGACTGGGACCATTTTGTAGCTATGTGAATATATTAATTGCAGCTATTGCTTGCATCTATACTTAGATTTAAATTTTCTGTTTAATGAATTGTTTATAATTTGTTTCAAGGTATGATTTCAGTAATTCTGAACTTGAACCATTCTGATGCATTTATTAAGTCTTATTCTAAAAATAATCCTATCAAATATCTGACCAACATGAATTCAACCAGCATTTGTATTCAAGACCCTAGTTCTCAGAGTGGACAGACCAAGTAAACAGTATCCATTACAGAATGTTGTCTGGACGTGGCCTATTTTCTTTGAGTATATTTACTAGATATATTTCTCATGTCTAATTGCTCACACTCTTTCTGATGAAAGCTGCTCCACTCATGGACCCCATACATGGAGTAGCAGTGGGAGTGGTGATTTGAACAAGGAAGACAATATGATTTAAACCAAATGGTTAATTCAGAGATAAAGTAAGATAAAGCCCATAGTGGCTTATGTATAAGTAAAAGTTTTAAGGGAATGAAAACTATCAGAAGGCAGGAGTCAGGTAGTAATAAAAAGAATAGATGAGATGTGCAGAGAGAAACAGAGACATCATGAAACAGGGAGAAACCATGTGGTTTTTGAAAGAGACTGTATAAACTAGCCTATCTTCAGAGCTATCCACATTTTTGATGATTTCTAAGCCTATTCCAGTTCCAATATCTTTAGTGAATGGGTTTCTGTCCATACAACCAAATAAGTCTAACACTGCGCCACTGACTCCAAATAGATTGTTGGGTTAATTTGTGCTTTAAGATTTATATATAAACAACTGCATATTACTTACATTCATATATTATTTAAAGAGCATACTGTATTTGCCTATAACATTTTTATTGGCCTAAAATAGCAAAAATCTAGAAAAAGCAACTTTTAAAATAGAAATACAAAGTGAAGTGATGATTAGGAGAGATGTGGACCTTCTTAGTTTAAAAAGAGACACTAAAAAGGAAGTGGCTGTTTATCTAGTTTCTGGGAAAATAACTAAATCCTGGGTTTTGTTTGTTCAGCTGAATGATTAGAGCAGAGCTTGCTACTACCATTGGATGGGGATTGTCTTCTTTGTACATTAGTAGTCGCTGCACTGCAGGTGCTGTCTTGAGCTTCTAGGGACTTTACACTGGAACGAGCATTCCTTTCTTCACAAACAAATTAAACTGATATTTCATGTTAAAATGCTAGGAGTAATACTAGTGGCAATGATTTTTTACCCCTAGGCAGTTTGAAAGCAACTTCAAACTGGAAAGACATTCAGGAAATGAATGTATACAGTGTCACTATTAGTAAGTAGTGCCTGTAACTTTTCTTTAAGGCTCTCATCACTGCTTATATAATATAGCAGCAAATGCTTGCATGCCATACATATTACCCCTTAACTGATTGAATCCTCCAACAACCCTGTGAGATAGATAATGTTGTTTCCCCCATTTGAAAGATGAGAGAAAGGTTACATAGCTTCCCAAGGCCACACTGCTTATAGAGCGTGGACCAGGAATTGGACCCAGGCAGTTGGGTTCCATTCATACTACAGTCATTACTATGCTAGGCTTTGTTTACAGGTTTATTTGATCCACTCTTGTATTTACTTAGAATTTAGATAATTTGTTTCCTTATTTTTCCACATGTATCCTTGAGAATATCCATTGCCTCAGTTATTTTGTAGAACCATAAACATACATAGCTACTTAATAATTTTTTCTCCTAATGACTCCTCATGAAACAATGTTAAGAATCAAGAAAAAAATTGTAAATAGTTATTTTTTAATAGCTCTTTTGGATGTACAATGAAAGGCCAAAATTTACCTAATAGTCAGAAATATGATGAGATTTTTTATTACAAACCAACAAGATTGGGTTTTTCATCTGGAAGTGGAGAATCTTCCCCTCTCACCTATGAACTGTACTTGGTAACTTGTATTGCAGTATCTCATCTCTTCTCGGTTTCCTACACTGCAAAGCACTAATAATACTAAGATATTTAATCACGTACCTGTTTTTAAGATAAATTATAAAGCTTAATGTCAAGCAGCCTTTCTCTTTTTTATGTATATGTTGCTCTGTGCAAAAGTATTCATCAAGAGTTATTAACAGTCATGTCCTGGTACATTTAATAAATATTAACAAAACATTAATATCTGTGATTTGTTGAGTGCTTAGTATGTTCCAGTCACTTTGCTAAGTGCTTTGACTACCTTATTTCACCGAATCTTTGCAACACCTTTGTGATGAAGGCATAACTATCCACAGTTTACAGATGAGGAAACAAATACTCTATAAGTAGCAGTGTCAGGATTCCAAATCCTGTCATCACCATACAGACTATACTGCTTCTCTCTCCTACTTTTTTTTTTTAATGTTTTCATCAGCAATTAGTTTCCTTCAGTCTAAAAATGTTCCTTCAATATTTTTTGTAGTTCAGGAGCAGTTCAAATTATTGTAGTTCAAATTCTCTCAGCTTTCTTTTAGTTGTTCAAAATGACTGTGGTTTGCTTTCATTTTTGCAAGGCATTTTGCTGGATATAAAATTTTGGGTTGACAGCTCCCCCCACCCCCACCTTTCAGAACTTTAATAATGCTATTCCAGTATCTTCTGGCTTATGTTATTTCTGAGAAGTCTGTGATCATTCTTATCTTTGTTCCCCTATATATAGGGTGGCTTAAATTTTTTTCTCCTTATTACTTGATTATGAAGTGCCTCAGTGTGGTTTTCTTTATGAAATCCTGCTTAGGAGACATTGAACTTTTGATTTGTCGTTTTCATGTAACCTGGAAAAAATTTCTTCAAAAATTTCTCCTCCAATCTTTTTTCCCCTCTTTTCTGGGACTCCATCTATATGTGTGGCTGCTTTATATTGCCCCTTGGGTCACTGATGTTTGGTTAACTTCTTGTCAGTCTCTCCCTCTGAGCTTCAGTTTGGTAACTTCTATTTCTATGTCTACAAATTCATTGATATTTTCTTCTACAGTGCCTAAATTCCTGTTAATCCCACCTAATGAATCTTTATTATACAGAACATTTCTCATTTTGTATATTGTAGTTTTTCTCCTCATCATGTTTATGTTTTCCTTTGACCGTATTTATATATAATACTGGTTAAAATTTCTTTGCCGTTAATTTTCTCCACTTCTGGTTCCATGTTTATTGACTGATTTTTCTCCTGGTTTTAGATCCCATATTCCTGCTTCTGAGGGCATGCCTAGTAGTTTTTGATTGGGTGCTGAAGGTCGTAAATTTTATGTTGCTGGGTATCTGGCTTTTACTGTTTTCTTTTAAAGGTTGCTGGGCTTTGTTCTCCTAGGCAGTTAAGTCACCTGCTGTTCAGTTTGATCCTTTTGAGGATTGTTTAAAGTTTTGATAGGGCAAATCTAGAGTAGCTCATGTTCTAGAGCTGGTTTAGTCCTACTTCTAAGGCATGGTCTTCTGGGGTGTGTACTGAATGCCTCAGATGTTCAATGGGGACTTTCCATTCTAGCTTGTCAGAACTCAATCATCTCCCAGGCCTACACGAATTCTGGCAATTGTTTGGCTTCAGACAGTGCCTTGGTAGTTGTCAGCCTAGGTTCATAGGGTTTTATCTTGTATAAGCATAGCTTAATGTTCAGCAGCAGATGAGTGAATCTTTATATACATATCTAAAAAAAATTTTTTTTTCTTTTTTCTGGACAGTTTCTTCTTTTTTAATGCTATGCCCCGTAAATCTTAGCTGCTTCAGCCTCCCTCGATTCTAGTCTCTATTTCGTCAACTCAGAGAGGACGTGATAGTTTACTTGTTTTCTGCTTCCTTATACTTTAGTCTGAAAGAACCTCTAGGAAGAAATCCAGGGTTCTTGCAGGGCTCAGTTGATTTACTTCCTTTCTTTCAAGATCACAGTCATATGCAGACTCTTGTCGAGTGTCTGAAAGAGCTCTTCCATATATTTTATCCTGTTCTATAGTTATTTATAGCAGGAAGGAAAATACAGTATTAGTTACTCTAATATTGTCAGAGGTTTCTTCTTATATATATATTCTTATATATATATATATATATATACACACATTGAGAAAAGTGAGCTATTTAATATAAATGTGTATTCCATAATTAAAGAAAATGTAAAACAGTAAGATATATCAGATCTATTCGTTGTTAACAAATAATAATGGTTAAAATAAAAATAAACTCTTCTGAAACCAGAATTTGTCAGGAATCAGAATTTTTCAGGCATTAACATGGTTTTCCTTGGGTTTTAAATCATTCTATTTTCAAGAAAAGAGACAAGTTATCTAAATTCTTTTATATACTAGCAAACTTGGCATTCCTGCCCATGGGAATCTAATGATGACTGGGTTTAACAGTGTGAGAAAATTTTTCTTTTTTGGGCATTCTGTTAGAAGGGGGGGAAAGTCAGTTTTGGCTTTGTTTTGTTTTTCACATAGAATGAGGGTTTAGAATTTTGCTTATTTATTCAGGTTTTATTTTAATTCTCTTTGCTACCAGCTAGACCTTGGGTAGCAGGATGGTGTGGGAGTTGAGCTACCATATTTTAAAAACACATAAGTAAAAATGACGGAGCCTATTTAAAGAATTTCAAACTCAAAAATACTTGTCCTCCAACCCAACAGCTATAACTTTACTTTCCCTACAACAGGTCCCTGGCTTCCCTTTTTTACTAAAGAATTACTGATTTTAATAGACAATGGGCTCTTTTCCTAAACTACCTCCTGGAATGGGAAGGGGAACACATCTCTAAATTTTTTTTTTTTTTTAATTTTCTGTAATTCATCCATTTAAAGGATTCAAAACAATTTTTTATCCTTCATGCATAAAGATGGTATTGCTGATGCTATGCCATTAGTATATGTTCTTGGGGCTGTTTTCCTGGATTTGGCATGGGTTTGTGCTTACCCCTCTACACAGTTTCCTGGAGTTACTAGAGGCCAATATGCCATATCTCTGGGACGCCTCTGGTGTCTGGCAGAATATACTGGGAGTATCTCAGAATTCTGCCTATCAAATGGGCAACAAGGTCTCATTTTTCCAAAATATTTGTGCGTGTTTGTGTGTGTGTGTGTATGTACCTGAAAAAAAGATTTTGTAAGGTACATACCAAGGTACTAATACTTATCACTGGACAGGTAGGAGAGCGAATGCTTATTTTCATCTTTTTGGTTGTCTGTATTTTTGAACATTTCCATATAGATGCATAAAAAAAGATGAGTTATTTTGAAAAATATTTAAGTAGTAACATTAAAATGATAACCCACCATGACACAAACAGAACAAAATGCTGAGAGTATTTCCTAAATTATTGACTTTCTCACCAGTTATATTAACTTTACTTTGTATTTATTTAAGGCAGAGGCACTTAATGCAGGAGTAAACAAATGGCACTTTTCTAGGCTTGCTTTGAGATCGCCAAAAATGGAAAGGTAGAGAAATGACAGGGTACTCATTATGGAGCTCATAGGGAGGATGCTTCCTTCCAGCAATGAATTACTCATGAAAAAAAGTACAGAAGATTCATGACATTGCTCCTGACAGCATTGAAATTCATTTTAATGGGGGTATGACCTAAAACAAACCTTTGATACCTGATCATGATGATGGGCTGTTTATTTATTTCTTCTCCTTCATTTCCAACAGGGGAGATGATTAATGTACCTACCTTTCTCACGATGGCCTCTGTGGACAAGGTGTGTCCTTGAAGGACATTCAACATTTTAAAGTGCTGATCCATCTCATTTCTTCTTTCCAGCCTGTCTGGGGGGAGGACACTAGCAGGAACCCAAGAGGATAGCCCTTCAACCTGTACAGGAGGAAAACAATTGAATTGAGAGCTCAGAGAGAATCATTGCTTAAATCTCAGGTGAGGGATTTTCCAGGCCATCCATACATTGGTGGAAAATAGCTGCAGCTTTGGGCAAAATAGTGCCATATAAGGAAGGGCAGCTGCCTGACATGTGGAGGCCTTTCACAAAGACAACAAGACAAGCCAAACAGCAATCAAATTGTTTGTTATTATTTTTTATTGAAAAAATACACCTAATACAAAATTTATTTATAGTATATTCACATTGTTGTACAACCAATCTCCAGAACTTTTTCACCTTGCAAAACTAAAACTCCATATCTAGTAAACAACTTCCCATTTCCCCTCTTCCCAGCACCTGGCAATCACCTTTCTACTTTCTGTTTCTATGAATTTAACTACTCTAGATAAGTGGAATTACATAGAGTTTTACATATATAATATATTTTGTGACTGGTTCATTTCATTTAGCATAATGTCCTCAAGGTTCATCCATGTTGTGGCATATGTCAGAATTCCCTTCCTTTTAAAAGCTGAATAATATTCCATTGTATGTATATGCCACATTTTGTTTATCCATTTATCTATGGATGGCTACTTGGGTTGCTTTTACCTTTTGGCTATTGTGAATAATGTTGCTATGAATATGGCTGTGCAAATATCTCTTTAAGACCCTTCTTTCAATTCTTTTGGGTATATACAAGAAGTGGGATTGCCAGATCACATGGTAATTCTACTTTCAATTTTTTAAGGAAATGGCATACTATTTTCCAGAGAGCTTGCATAATTTTACATTCCCACCAAATTATTTTGTTACCTTTGTAATTTTTCTGGTTCTACTTTATTATACATTTGTACTAACTCAGACTACTATTAGACTGTTACTAGATTTTAAGTAACTTGAAGACAGAGGTGGTTTCTTAGAATTTAGAATATTTTACAATATTGTTCAACCTTGTGGTATAGTGCTGAGGACATGGTAGGTGCTGAATACTTATTGATATGCCAAGTCTGAGGGCCAATAGTCCCATGTGTAGTAAGTTGCTTATAGCCCATTAGTGGGAGGTAAATGTCAGATATTTGGGACTGGGGGTTTTGGTGCAGGAACATTAGGTTATAGAGACCATTTTGCAATCCTTTAAGGCCATTTACCCAATGTCACCATTTTGAGGATGCGTCCTTTGATAGAGTCTGCATTAATGACAACAATAGAGAAAGGATGGGAAAACTGAAGGATCTAGCAGATGTTAGGTATCTGGCCATATGAAATGAGATTGATAGTGGGTGTATAAAGAAGCACATTGTATTACGGTAATAAAGAGGAAAGAATGGTGGTTTTCAAACTTCAATGAATTTAGGAATTTTTGAATTGCCTTTTGGAATAAAGATTCCTAGACTGCACTCTCAGAAAGTCTCATTCAGTTAGGTCCCATACAAGGCTCAAAAATTTGCCTTTTTAATAAACGTTAGTGAAATATGATTGGAGATAGATGATTGCCAATAAAGTCAGATGCTCTCAGGTGATAAAACCAACTCTTGCTTACCTGTGTTAAGTAATGGAGAAAAGCATGGTGTCCTGAATCAATGACTCTCAAATGCTGGACTGCACTGTTGTAACTAGTGCTGCACTGGCTACTTCATCACTTGGAGAACTTGCTCCTTTAAGAGAGTTCTGGGCTTGAGCTGAGTCATTCTATAATGACAGGTGTGCTAACTCACTCTCTACCTCCAGAGGTTGGCAATTTTGGAGAAGGTCCACTCCTCCCAGTTCTAGGATGATGATTAAATCCAAGATACAGCTGAGTATTTTGGATGCAAAAACCCAGGTGGGGACCCTGCTAATTGACCTAAATGTCAATTTTGACCTTCCCTGACTCTTCAAGTTTTAGGTAAGCTTGACTCAAACCCAGTATCAGAGTCTGTACAAGTCTGGCCCCTTTGATTTGGTTAGTACAAATTCTGCAGTGTAGTTCCTCCAGGTGCCTCTGTCATTGGGCTGCCTCCATGCAGGCCCACTTGGTTGAGCTCTATCCCAGCAAATTCAAAAATGTTAACCCCTTTAAGATTTTTTTAAAATTTAAATTCAATTAGCCAACATATAGTACATCATTAGTTTCAGATGTAGAGTTCAATAATTCATCAGTTGCATATAACACCCAGTGCTCATCATATCACGTGCCTTCTTTAATGCCCATCACCCAGTTACCCCCTCCCCCCACCCACCTCCCCTCCAGGAACCCTCAATTTGTTTCCTATAGTTAAGAGTCTCTCATGGTTTGTCTCCCTCTCTTAATTCTTCCCATTTAGTTTTCCTTCCCTTCTTCTATGATCCTCTGCTCTGTTTCTTATATTCCACATATGAATAAAACCATATGATAATTGTCTTTGATTGACTTATTTTGCTCAGCATAATACCCTCCAGTTCCATCCACATTGATGTAAATGGTAAGTATTCATCCTTTCTGATGGCTGAGTAATATTCTATTGTATATATATATATATATATATGTATCACATCTTCTTTATCCATTCATCTGTAGATGGACAGCTTGGCTCTTTACCCCAAAGATACAAATGTAGTGATCTGAAGGGGCACCTGCACCCCAATGTTTATAGCAGCAATGTTCACAATAGCCAAACTATGGAAAGAGCCAAGATTTTTAAAAAAAAATAAGAAACCTACTCATCAACTTTTTGAGGTTAACAACTTTGCCAAAAATCTGTGGTGTTACCAAGAGATACTGTATTGTATATTGCATTCCACCAATTTTTAATTTCTCCATACCATCTTCTGTTGCATTTCAAAAAAAAGTCTATGCTCCCAACATGTATCCTCTCTGGGCATGCAGCTCCTTGGAAATTGTCATAGAGACTTCCATTCTCTTTGCCATATACAGACCATCACCTTCATCAGATTTTTAATAAACTTAATTTCTTCTATTTAATTTCCAACAAATCTCTTGGGGAGGGAGGAAAGTTGTGTTAATGGTTGTTTAAGATATTTTCTCAGGACTCACGATCCTGATTCCAAACTATAGAACAATGACCAAAGCCAAATAAAGACCCTGAGGATGATATAGAGAGGTTATGCCACCATCAGACTCTCTCAGTTTGCCCCAAACTCCCTCTCTTTTGCCTTAAACCAAGGATAATTTCTAGTGGTATAGGCCATAGTGCACAGAATCATGTTGATTCCTTTAGCCTGGAATAGGCAGCCCTTAAACTGGGATCAAGATGGCTGAGCAACCTTTTTATTTCTCTTTAGGCCTATGTTCAGACCTTAGTCATCTATGTTTTTAACATTCAGATGGTAGATCACCCTAAGAAATAAAGAGAAAAGAGAGTGTTTGCCCCAATAGTGATTTATTTATATTATTTTTGCTGATACCTTAGGCACTGTAAGGATGCTAATTAATATCTTTGGACTTAACCTACCCATATCATCACTTGAATCCTTTTCTTTTTTTAATTGAAGTATAGTTGACACACAATGTTACATCAGTTTCAGGTGTACAACATAGTAATTCAACAAGTTTATATATTATGCTGTACTCACAAGTGTAGCTACAATCTGTCACTAAACCATGCTATTACAATGCCATTAGTTATATTCCCTATGCTGTGCCTTTGATTCCCATGACTTATTCATTCCACACTGGAAGCCTGTATCTTCCACTCTCCTTCACCCATTTTGCCCATCCCCCATTCCCTCCTTTCTGGCAACCCTCAGTTTGTTCCCCTTATTTATGAGTCTTTTTCTGCTTCATCACTTGAATTCTTGAGGTGAGGGGGTAGGATGAGTAGATTAGAAAGGAATCTTAGCTCCTTTAAGAACGATTAATCAATTCCATCAGATTTCCATAATAGTCAATTCCTAATTTCAAAGCAAAGCAAAGTAACATTTTTCTAAAAGTTGACTTTCATCTTTCCCCATATTCCACCATCTTGAGCTCTGAATTTGCAGAAAATAGGAATTTATAACCAAGATTTGAACTTGATTTCTATTTAGTTGAGATAGAGCCAGCATTGGTCACTTTGGTTCATTCATTTAGATAATACATTTTATTTAGCAACTGTTGTGCTTAGCAAAATACTAATTTTATTGAGTAGTGTATACGCACTGTGTTAGGCATCGAATATATAATTGTGAACAAGACTGACAGAGTACCTGGTATGAAAGCTTCTAAGTAAACAAAATAAGTATAAATTATGAATAAACATTGAGAAGAAAACAACAAAAAGGAACTGAGATAGGGAATAAAAGGTGTGTATACTAGCTAAAGCAATCTTGAGAAAGAAGAATAAACCTGGAGGTATCATAATTCCAGATTTCAAGATATACTACAAAGCTATAGTGATCAAAACAGTATGGTACTAGCACAAAAATAGATCAGTGCTTATATGGTGAATTAATTTACAACAAAGGAGGCAAGAATATACAATAAGGAAAAGACAGTTTCTTCAATAAGTGGTGTTGGGAAAACTGGACAACTACATGCAAAAGAATGAAACTGGACCACATTCTAACACCATAAACAAAAATAAACTCAAAATGGATTAGAGACTTAAATATTGAGACTGAAACCATAAAGCCCCCAAAAGAAAACATAGGAGTAATCTCTTGGACATCAGTCTTAGGAATATATTTATTGATATGTCTCCCCAGGCAAGGGAAACAAAAGACAAAAAACTAGTGGGAGTACATCAAAATAAAAATCTTTTGCATAGCAAAAGAAGCCATCAACAAAACAGAAGGGCAACCTACTGAATGGGAGAAGATATTTGTAAATGATATGTGTGAATGAATATCTGATAAGGGGTTAATATCCAAAATATATAAAGAACTCATACAACTCAACACCAAAATAAATAAATAAATAAACAATATGATTAAAGAAAGGGCAGAGCACCTTAATAGACATTTTTTTCCAAAGAAGACATGCAAATGGCCAACAGATACATGAAAAGATACCCAATATCACTCATCATCAGGGAAATGCAAATCAAAACCACAATGAGTTATCACCTCATACCAGTCAGAGTGGCTATTATCAAAAAGACAAGCAAGAGCAAGTGTTGGTGAGGATGTAGAGAAAAGGGAACGCCATGCACTGTTGGTGGGAAAGTAAATTGGTGCAACTACTGTGGAAAACAAAAATTAAAAATAGAAATATCATATGATCCAGTAATTCTATTGCTGGGTATTTACCCAAAGGAAATAAAAACACAAATTTGAAAAGATATATTACTTTTATGTTTATTGCAGCATTATTTTCAATAGCTAAGATATGGAAACCACCCAAGTGTCCATCAATAGATGAATGGATAAAGAGAATATACTGTATGTATACAATGTAATATTACTCAGTTATAAAAAAGAATGAGATGTAATGAGCACTGTGTATTATATAAGACTGATGAATCACTGAACTCTACCTCTGAAACTAATAATACACTATATGCTAATTAATTGAATTTAAATAAAAAGTGGGAAATTAAAAAAAGAAGAGAAATGCTTAAAAGAAAAAAAAGTTGCCTTCTTATTCTGGGTGGATTTATTTTGCCATATTGTGAATGTGGGATAAACTAATATATTCTAGGATTTAATTATGGAGATAAAATGTGAACCTAGACAAAACAAAACAAAAAAACAAAAAAAAAGAAGAATGAGATTGTGACATTTGCAACAACATAGGTGGACCTAGAGGGTATTATGCTAAGTGAAATAAGTCAGATAGAGAAAGACAAATACCATATGATTTCCCTTGTATGTAGAATCTAAAAAAGTTAACAAATAAACAAACAAAAAACACTCTTAAATACAGAGAACAAACTGGTATTTGCCAGAGGTGAAGTACGTTGGGGTGGGGGGAGGGATGGGTGAAAAAGATAAAAGAGATTTAAAAAAAGGGCGTGTATACTTTATATACGGGGTTCTGGAAGGTGACATTGAAGCTGAGACCCACAGGGTGAGGAGAACCATGCTGTGTAAAGAGATGTGAGGTGGGTTAAAGGCAGAGGCCCTGAGGGGAAGGAATTAGAGGCCAAGAAACTGGCCACAGCAGTGTGAGCAGGAGGGAGTGGCTGGAAATAGGGTGGCAAGATAGAGTTCTCAACACACAGGACCTCTGGAGGTGATGCCTAGGAGGTCTGAGCTGTGTAGAGTGGGGACGGGAGAGGAACGGCACTGGAAGGAAGACCTGTCAGAAGCTCATTAGCTCCTCTGCACCTAACAGTTCAGGGTTAAATAAATATTTGTTGAGTATATGGATGTCTTGCATGCTCAATTAGCTTGAGAGGCAATCACGCTGTCCCCCAATACCTAGCAGAGTGCTATGCACAGGGTACACGTGAAGGATTATTTTAGGGGCTTGGAAGAAGGACCACAGAGCAAAGAAAATTTTATCTGCTATTTTCTCTTACTTTACTGTATAATCTTACCTGGATAGAGTTAGGGGCATTTTTTTTTCTTCTATGAATTATTCATTTTGGCACATGCCCTGTAAAACATCTAATGTCTCTAACCTTTTGGGACCATGGGGTTCCCCAACCAGTATTTAGAGAAAAATCTCTGTGGCAGCACTTTACCAATTTACCCCCTCAGCTCTTTTTCAGTTCTTGGCTCATGTGAAGAAGGAGGCCGGAATGCTCTTCTGGGAATGCACAGCATGGATATATATTTTTTTACGATCGCAGCAGAATTGTTTTGAATACACTTGGGCCACGGGGTTAAAGCTCTCCGCAAGGACTACTTGAGCAATAATTCTGCCGCCCTCTAGCTGAGCGCTGAAATCCCTCTGGAAATGCTGGCCGTACCCTTCAAGAAGGGCTCTGAAATGACTTTACTCACTTGCTCAGCCTTTCTATTCCTTTTGAAATTCTTCCCGAATGCGCACAGTAACCTTCAGTCAGACACCAGAATAACTTCTATGTTCTAGAAAGGTTTCTGTAACAATTTGTTCTGCAACACAACACAAGCTTACTTTTTGGAGACGAGGTCTGATGGGAGCAGCTAATCGAAACGGTCCTGGTGGATATCCTGGGGTGAGGTTATTTCAGCTTTACTGATAACGCTGAGAAATTATGTAAAGGGACTGTGAAAAGACTAGCGCAGCGTGCAGATGAAAGGGTTGGATTTCCTCCTTAGATTCTGCTGCCACTACTACTCTTCCTCCTACTGCTATTACTTTGTCCCTCAGTTATTATATTCAGAGAGACTGGTCCTTGAGTCTTGGTCCAACACTTAACATTGAATAAAAGCCAGTGAGCTTGGTCAGAAACAAAATGTATTTCTTGTGAGCTGGCCCCAAACTTGAACACATAGAAACCAAATTATTTTCAAAATTCAAATGTTTGGAGCTATGTATATTTTTCATTCATCTATTAATTCATTTATTCTGCAAGTATTAATTAAGTACCTACTATGTGCCAATTCGTGGGAGGACAAGATAGACAAAGAATTTACAATCTAGCAGGGGCTGTGTTATTTGTAAATTCCTTTGGAGATAGAATTAGGATTAATGGTTTTCACATTGCCAAACATATAAAATCTATGCTCTGTGGTTGTATTAGTTTTCCAGTTGTGCAGTGACGAAGTACCACCAACAGAGTATGGTAAAAGAACACGTGTTTTTTCTCTCACAGTTCTGGAGGCTAGAAATCCAAAATAAAAGTGTCAACAGGGCCGCACTCCTTCCAAAGGCTTTAGAGGAGAGTCCTCTCTTTCCTCTTCCAGCTTCTGGTGGCTCCTGGCGCTCCTTGGTTCATGGTAGCATGATTCCAATCTCTGCCTCTGTCTTCACATGGCCTTCTTCCTGTGTGTCTTTACATGGTCTTCCTTTAAAAACACTAGTCGTCAAATTTAGGGCACATTCTAATCCAGTATTATCTCATCTTAATGATTGCATCTGCAAAGCCCTTTTTTCCATATAAGGTCACATTCTGAGGTTCTGAGAAGACATGAATTTTTGAGGGACACTATTCAACCCAGAAGAACAAAGGTTCATTTCATTAAAACAATTCATTTATTTTTATTTTTTTAAATGTTATTTTATTTTATTATGTTATGTTAGTCACGATACAATACATCATTAGTTTTTGATGTAGTTATCCATGAAAATTTAAAGGCTTTTCTCCATGCATTTGTTTATATGTTCATTCATATGAATGTGACATATTTGTACATAAAAATGTACATAAATATATGCATATAAATATGTGAGTGTGATTTCATTATATTACTTCTTTTTAGTGTATTGTTTTTTCTTCTTTTTTGGTTCCTTCTTCCTTCTGTTCCCTTGAATTATTTTATACCCCCCTTGTCTTGACTTAACCCACTTTAACAATCCAGCATATCTCCTTACATTTTGTTTCATTTTCATATAATAATATACAAATACACTGACATATATAGACACATGTAAATATATATGTTTAGTGTTTTGGAACATTGTTTCTTTTTTTAAGTGAGATCACATTATTTAAACATTTCTATCTTTGATAATTGTCTCTCACCAATAAAGTATTGCATCCAAGTGTATTTCTAATTCATTTTTTTAGTATTTTATAGAAGAAATGTACTGCAACATAGTCAGCCATTTCTCCATTGATGGGCATTCCCTGGTTCTCCAATTTATGTTTGTTGTTTTTTTTCTTGTCACTAAGAAAAATTGCAAAATGTAATAAATATCCTTTTGTATTGATGCTTATCTTTCTGAAAGAGACTTCTGAGTGGGATTTCTGAGTGTGTGTGTGTGTGTGTGTATAATTTTAATAGATTTTTGAAAGGTTGCTTTCCAAAAAACTGTAATAATTTACATTTTTATCAGCCATCTTTGTGGGCATCTTGACTTTTTCCTGCATCTTAACAGTAAAATCTTTTTTCCTCCCAGTATAGTGAGTCTACAGTGCTATCTCACTCTTACTTTAACTTGTACTGTTCTGACTAGTTTGAAGATGGTTTCTGTGTTACATAGCCATTTGAATTGGCTCTACTGTGAATTGCTCTTTATGTTTTTTGCCTATTTTTCTATTGGGTTGCTTATTTCCTTCCTGGGGACTTGCACAAACTTTTTATATATCATAAACATCACACCTGTGCTTGTTTTGCTTTGGTCCAAACAATGTTCACAATTTTGTTCACTGACTTTGTTCATGGTTTCTTTGATACACAAAAATTTTGTATTTTTTTAAAAAAATTTATAGAGCATGAGAGATAGAGGGAGGAGGGGTAAGGGACAGAGGGAGAGAGAGAATCTTTTTTTTTTTTTTTAAAGATTTTATTTATTTATTTGACAGAGAGAGAGAGAGAGAGATCACAAGTAGGCAGACAGGCAGGCAGAGGGAGAGGGAGAAGCAGGCTCCCTGCTGAGCACAGAGCCCGATGTGGGGCTCAATCCCAGGACCCTGGGATCATGACCTGAGCTGAAGGCAGATGCTTAACCATCTGAGCCACCCAGGCGTCCTGAAGAGAGAGAATCTTAAGCAGGCTCCAAGCCCAGCATGGAGCCCAGTGCAGGGCTCGATCTCATGCCCGGTGATCACAACCCCAGCTGAAACCAAGAGTCAGATGCTTAACTACTGCGCCACCCAGGCACCCCAAATTTTGAATTTTATACAGTCAAATATATGTATATTTTCTTTTATAGTTTCTGGATTTCTAGTCTTGATTAAGGTCTCTCCTACCTCTCTCTAAATTGTATATGTAATGTCTTAGATTTCCTCACCAAAAAATATTTTTGGGGGGGACTTCAAACAAACACACAAGTACCCACTACCTAGAACAACAAAGCCAGCACTCTTTCTCATTTGTCTCATATATTTTCTTTTCCTTTTAAACCCCTACCTAATCCAATTCCCTGCCTTGAGTCCTGTATCAGTTAGCTCCCTTTTAATTGCTTAGATTTTGCTGAATAACAAACTACCCCAAGAACTCAGAGGTTTAAAACAAGTATTTACATAGCTCACAGTTCTACAAGCCAAGAATTGGTGCTGAGCTCAGCTGCATTGTTCTTCTGGTCTTGGCTGGGTTCACTCATGGGTTAAGCTGCCAAGTTGACTGAACACTGGTTAGTTCGGGATGGCCTCAGCTGGGCTGGCTGCGCTCTGAGCCACATGGCTTTCATATTCTAGCAGGCCAGCACAGGCTCGGTTATATGGGTGTCTGGGTCGGGTTCCAAAAGAGGAGGCCAAAGCATGCAAGGCCTCTGGAGGCCTAGGCTCAGAAGTGGCACACTGTCCCTCCTATTACGTTTTATTCCTCGCAAGAGTTTCAATTTTTATTTGTCAATTATACCTTGGTAAAGGTGGGAAAATTTTTCCTTTCTTACAGTTACTTTATTTTTTCTATCCTATCATCTCAAGTTGGGATAACAAATTCTTTTTCTTTTCTTTTTTTTTGATGCAGTCATTCTAATTTCAATGAATCAACAGGTCGTATAATCCACAATGAATCGTTATCCACAGGATAGACAACTCTTTGGCTTGAGGCTCTCCATACGTGGAGTTCAGTAAATTCAGCATAGAAATTACAGAGGAGCTTAATCTTATATTTTGGAAAAACAAGGTATATTCATGGTGCTGATCTTGCTAAAAGCTTTACAAAAGTGGCCTTCTCTTGAAGAATGTATTATAAAGTCTATCAAAATACAGTGACCCGGAAGAAATTGTTAACGTGTCAATTAAAAGAAGCCTAATTAAATTCTAAGGACTGAGAATTTCTAAAAGCATAATTTATTACTATTACTATTATTATTATTATTATTACCAGCGACTGGAGGCAACATTGTTCCACATATAGGGACATTGGAACAAACCAGTTTGATCAACACTTAGACCTCTTTCACCTTTTCAATATAAATTTTTTCTTAATGGTCAAAGACAATACACTTAACTTGAAATAAGGTATATGGCTTATCCTTCCCTCATATTGAAAAAGTCACAGATTGTAGTTGAATTAAAATGGCAACCAAGATGTGTTGAAGAATGTTAAATTCAAATATTTTGACCGGTTGTTAAACCCTATATTAAAACAAAGCTTATGGTTTGTTTGTTTGTTTTAAGAGTTTATTTATTTATTTGACAGAGAGAGAGTGAGAGAGGGAACACAAGCAGGGGGAGTGTGAGAGGGAGAAGCAGGCTTCCCGCTGAGCAGGGAGCCCGATGCGGGGCTCGATCCCAGGACCCGGGGATCATGACCTGAGCGGAAGGCAGACGCTTAACGACTGAGCCACCCAGGTGCCCCAAAGCTTATGGTTTTGGAAATACGGTAGCTGAAGCAATAATAGAAAAATCACTGGTTCAAGATGCATGGGTTCAGGTACTACCTTTCAGTCCTGATCGCTGAATATTTTGAGATGCTTTTGTGTTGTTTAATAGAAAAGTGTGTGTTTTGTCATCAGATGGGGTTGTTTCAAAAATTTAGATTTCCTACCTGCCTGTCTTTAGAAAAGTAAGTTTTAAAATTTACTGAATGATTATTTTCCTATCTGTAAATTCTGAAAAATTACCCTGACCTCATGAGATTTAAGGACAAAAGGAAATAATATGGATAAACCTCTGGCTCAAAGCCTGATATATAGGAAATATTTAATGCTTCCATGTTCTGTGCTTCAATTTTTCTTTTTCAAAATGAAGACATAGTACTCATGGTGGAACACTGCAGGCTAGTGCTGAAGAACATGGGGTTTCAGTCCGACGAATCTGGGTTAGAGCTCCAGCTGTACCACTCCAAAGCTGTGCAACTGTGCATTCTAGGTCAGGGTGGACTAATGTTCTAGTTTTGGCTTTAGATTTTGGACAGCCAATTAACTAAATACAAAATTCGATGTCACTTCTGATATCTTGGATTTTGTCCATCATCAAATAAGATACCATCATATCTAGTCAGCAAGATAGTATTATTTACATAAGCAAGGTATATCTTTCAGATGCATTGCTAATTTATGTGATAGTTTGGATTACTATTCAGGAAAATTCACTCCTCTCTCCTCCCATACGTATGGAATATACTTCCTCTCCCTATCAGTGTTGGGCTTGGCCATGTGACGTGCTTTGGACAATGGGATGTCAGTGGTTGTGACAACAGGCCCAAGCGTGGAATGTGCTTGTGCAGTTGGGCTTGCTGTCTTCCAGCTCTGCCACTGCCATGAGAATAGCTCCTGAGCAGCTGCTGCTCCATCAGCCTGGGATCCAGAATGCCCACCTGGAGAGCAGGCCCGAGCCCAGGCTGCAGTGAGGAGCCAAGTCCAGCTGGTCCTGCGGCTTGCATCAGTCACTCAGCCTACATCAGCTGATTTTCAGCTGACCCACAGATACACAAGGAAGACTGCATAATTGTGGTTTTAAGCCACTGAATCTTGGGGTGGTTGCTTACATAGCATAGCTGCCTAATACAGTTTGTGAATATACAATTTCAAATATAGGTAAGCATTCAAGATTTAACTTGGAGTGAAATATTTCTCAACAGCTTTATCTCATAAAATTCTGTTATTCAGTTGATGCATAAAAGCTTGTTATTAAAATAAGAGCACTATAATAATGAACAATGGTTATGAAAGCTGTTGATTTTTTATACAGAAATCATTTTTGGAACTTCCAAATATTTAAATAAGGAAAAATTTTCAATATGAATAATAATAGAGTTCCTTAGTGAGATAATTTTATGGAAAATATAGTCTTTGATCCAACAAATGCTTATTAAAGTTAAAATAACAATATTAGGCCAAATAATAGACATTAGATTATATTATAAATCCAATCTTCATAGAATTGTTTGGTGTACTGGTATTTTGTATGTTAACTGATTTAAGTTAGAACTACTTGATTCCAGAGAACTTATCTGAATGACTGAGTGTCACACTTTTAGAATGACTTAAGCTTCGGTAAAGAAGATTTTTGTGAAGTCTCATGAGGTATTTGTTTTCATCATTATCGTCTTCATAATCACTGTATCAGAATAATTTGGTTGAAACTTTGGTTGAAACTAATAGGAACAGACTCTGGCTGCTTAAGTAAACTCTGGCAGTTCAAGGTGGGGGGCAGGGACCTAGGAAGAAGGAATTCCCCAATAGTTTTTCCAGGGTGCTTCTCTTGGAATGGCTGAGCTCAAACCTTTCTAATTGTTACTTTTAAGATTTAAATTATAGGGAATGAGCAACTAGTGAGTCACCTAGTCAGGAGAGGATAGAGAACCACTGGGAATTATTGGGGAACTGTCATTCCCACTTAAGATATCAGGAAGTCACTGCCAGAGAAGATGGAATGGATACTGGTCAGCTAAAAGATACCACCTCACCATTACGTTTATTATTATTGTTATGAATATTACCATCATCATCTTTATTCTCAATTGCTAGAAGGTTGAAGGAGAGGATCTATGCCTGAGACCTATCTCTAAAGTATGATGTGAGGACTCAGGGGTAAGGTGGAATTTATGACTATGCATGATCAAATAGGGAAGTCCCTAGAGAGAAGTAGAGACATTTCAGGTATGGACCAATTTGGGACACCTATTCATGTGTGACAGGACTTCTTCAGAAGACCAGTGCTCCTGGACTACTGTGAGTGGAAGAGATTGGTGAGAGAGATTTCCCTTTCTTTCTCTAATGCTCAGGGCAACAACTTTCAATATTTGAAGATGTTTCATCTTATCAGGTGTGCAGTCTTGACCACCTTTTAAGGAGGAAATGGAGGGAGAAAATAGAAATATGAAAGAAGATATTAGCTAATTTGAGTGCATGCTCCATAAAAGCCTTGGAAAACCACAACTCTGCCTGTCTCATTTCAACTCAGTCTTCCACCTCTTAAGCTGCAGTGACTAATCAGAGATGCAAATAACAGTTAATGTTTGAATTGTCCTTGCCCTTTTAAAACCCATTTGAAGACTGGTCATTTTTTTCTCTGTTGGATGCTTAGCAAATGTTCAGAAAAACAAGTCAGGCAGAGTGGTGAAACCTGTGTGTGCACACAATCCCTCTGGCCTGGTGTTTCCAGTTCAGTGGGCCAACTCTCACTCGTCATATTGAATCCTTTATTACAACAAAATATTATTTTAAAGCTGCACTAACAGTAATTAGAAGCAATTGAGTTTTATCAACTAACACAAACTGTGGGATTTCGAACTTGGATCTTAGCTGGTATTTTAATGAAGTGTGTGTTAACAACCCCAAATCTTCTGTCAGTCCAGCAGCTGAGTTGCGTATACAGATCTTTGATGGAGGCAACATGTGTTAACGCTCAGAGGCGTCAGGCTCATGTGTTGGCTCCTCACATCCACACTTCACAAATCTGTCTCCCAGGCCCGTTTTACTTTTCTCCTTCTCCTAATGAATATTCTGATAGTCCCCACATTTGTTCTTATAAAATTTCAGAATTAAACATGATTGTTCCCATGTGCACATTTTAATAATAGATATTTAGATGTGAGTGATGATGACTTAAATGTTCTCTTTGTTTGGCTGTCTTATTTTAGCCTGAGATGCTAAAAGGACACATGGTCCAGAGTGTTAGAACTTATTTAGTGAGAAGTAAAAGGTTGAGACAGGAAAAGAATGAAAGAAAGAAGGAGAAGGATTCTCCCTAATTTGGAATGAGCACTTTTTGTGGAATAAATATCTAGAGGAAGCAGAGTGGCTTCCCTTTTTTATTTTTATTTTTTTATTTTTTCAAATTCTAAGATTATTTATTTATTTATTTATTTATTTTACTGTGACTTCCCTTTTTTAAAGAGAACCTCCTAACCTTGGCTAAAGGCCTTTTCAGTTGGAAATTTTCAAAGAATAACCTGAAATTTACTAAAAGTCTCACACAACCAAAGCCAGGGTTGTATGAATCATCATGGCAGAGCTGAGCCTTTTAAAAGATGAAAAGAATGCTTCTATCAGGACAAAACCTAGAACAGGGAAAAATGGATCATAAGCTTTGCAGACAGATCTTACCTAATGATCATACAATTCAAAATAAAACCTAGAACTTTTAACTTTCTATCAACTCTTCCTATCCTGACCAATGCCAGAAAATGTATGGAGACAGAAGATGCCATTTACCTAAAGAAGATAATTTACCTAAAGAAGATAATGGAGTTGTCCATTTTCTGTTGGGTGTTAAACCAGTAAGGGAAACTGCCCAGGGCTTCCTGGATGCTCATTGGAACCTGCTCAGCACTTATGCTTACACAACCTGTAAGTGTGAAGGAGTTAATACCTATAGGGCATCCGTTGACCAACAAGAGATGGGAACTGATGGACACATTCTTCCCCATTTCACCATCTGGGCTGACAGATTGGACACACATTTTATAAGAATCCTCAGATGGTCCTATGGAATTGAGAATCAGTAGCCTATAGTAGCAGTCAATACAATAACACATCCTTGTGTGGACTTTTCTTCCTTCCCTGTCCCCTCATCCTAACATACCTGACCCTGGAATCACATTCTTAATAAACTACCTGTCTCAGGCAGGACTTTCAGAGTACTTCAGGCTGAGACAGTTGGTACTGGGAGAGTTCCCAGAATGCAGATCCTTAGGATGGGATTTTTAAGCTGGATGCCTCACTAGTCAGTAGCAAAAACCCCATTGCCAATTGTAAGTGAGTGGTGATCATAGCCTCATAATTACTTGGATACTCACCTATAGTGGATTGAGATGAGGTTCAGGCTTATGTAAGGCTGTATGTTCTTGAATGTTGAATGTTGTAGAGGCTTTGGTAACCATAAGAATTGTGTAGTTGGTTGGCATTTGTTAACACCTTTAAAAGCTTTGAAAAGAGAAAATATCAGGTATGGTATGAAAGTCAGAAGGCCTCTATAGCAATGATTAAGGAGACCCTTATCTCTTTTAGCCACTGAAAATCAGGTCCAAGATCTATTGTAAGAGTAGCTGAACTGCAAAGAACACTGAATGCACAGCCTTCACAGATCTTTTTTTTTTTTTTTTTAATATTTATTTATTTATTTGACAGAGAGAGCAAAAGCAGGGGGAGTGGCAGGCAGAGGGAGAGGGAGAAGCAGGCTCCCTGCAGAGCAAGGAGCCCCATGCAGGGCTCGATGTAGGACTTAATGTGGGGCTCCAACCCAGGACCCTGGAATCATGACCTGAGCCGAAGGCAGACGCTTAACTGAGCCACCCAGGCACCCCACCTTGACAGATCTTATACGAGAAAGTCAGGGCCTTGTAGTGGAAGAAAGGGATCTTGAACCCTGATTTCAGAATATTTGGGTAGATAAGCCTGAAAATCTTAACTCCCCAGGTTCCCCTGAATCTTTCAGCCTGGCAGAAACAGCCCCCTCCCCTCTCATAAGAAGATACAATCTTCCCCTTGCCTGGAGACCCTGCAAAGGACTCAGCTGAAGCAGATGTCTTACAAGATGCCGTTACCCTGCTCATGATCTGCCCTTATCTTCCCTCATTGTCTCTAGACCAAGAAAGAATGTTGGGCTTTGGCACAGCTCCAACTGGAAAGTACTGTCCCTATTCTATGAGGAAATGGTTGAAACACAAAAGACTTGCCCCTCCTGACTAACGTTCATGAACCTGAATAACATTTGAGGAGCAGATATCATGGGGGTGGATGGGGGTGGTGGGGAATGGGGATAAAGTCTGTAGCTGGAAAGAGGAAAATGTATTAACATGGGAACACTCATGGTGCTCTTGAGATTCAGGGTACTGGCAAGGACACCTGGAACTCTCCCTACTCTGACCCTGTATGGCTCTCTGATGCTGGGCCATGCTGATGAGGTGGGGCCATGGACTGCACTGGCAAGGTGTTGCAGGTGGAGTCAGAAGCCCAGAAAGGTGGGAGTATTAGAATAGATTGATGTTGAGAACAGAGACTCCACCACCTATTCTGGTTTCTGGGAGGCCATGGAGGACACTACCTTCACTAAAGCAGTGTGGAATTCACTGGTGAGACGCCTCCAGTATCTTAGAGAGGCCCACTCATAGCTTCGTTTGCAGGCTGCATGAACAGTAAAAGATGCTACCATGAATGGAGCTCCCTGGAGCACAGAAGGCACATAACATTTAATCACCTAGGCATAGTTAATTATCTTAATGGGTAGTAAGCCTAGAGATCTGTGATGATAGCTAATCATGGCATGTAAACTGTTAGATGCTAGGGTATCAGTGGACTTATATAACCAAACTAACTGATAACTGGTGATCAAAATCCTGACATCAGTCACTATAATGGAAAATTGCAGACCTTACCATTTCCAGACCATGGACCATGGACATTTACACTCTGGGAGGTCTCTTGGCAGCTAGCTGGCTTCTCTTGGTGGCAACCCATCTGCAGCTTTTTCCCTTTAAAGATGGAAAATAATGAAGGGAGATCTTTTCTTGGGCTCTAATAGCTTGGATCAAGTACAGGATACCTTCAGTAACTGAGTAAATTGAAAAATGAACCAGCATCAACATCACCTGGGAGTTTATTAGAAATGCAGAATCTGCATTTTAACAAGGAACCCCAAATTTGTAATGATACAATATTTTAATCTAATTCTCATTATAGGTAAGATCTTGGTAAAATGGCTACTCATATAGTGATGGTTGGGCATAAATTGTTACTATATACATGGAAGAATTTTATGGTATATATTAAGATCATATGTAAATTCAAATCTTTTGTCCTTAATTTTATATCTAGGAATCTCTCTTAAGGCAATTCTTTGAAATTTGAACAAGAATTCTTATGCCCAAGTCATCATCACTGATAACTTTTATTGAGTTGTTAGTATGTATCGGGCAGTGTGCCAAAGTCTTAGTATGAACTATTTAATTCAATGTTCACAGAAATATAGTGTTGTAGGTATTTTTATTATATCCATTTACAAATGAGAAAACTGAGACTCAGAAGGTTATATTAGTTTCCCAAATTTACAAAGCTAACACAGAGGTTACCACATGTTTCTTTAAGATGTTAAAAAAATTGTGTTCTACGTAAACAGTGAAATATTATGCAGCCATTTAAAATAATATTTACAAAGAGCTTTGATATAAGTCTAAGTAAAAAATATGCAAAATAAAACATTTTCGAATATGTAAAAAATGCAAAGAAAAAATACTAGGAGGATATATTACACATTAAGAGTTATCCCAGGTGGTGGGATTTGAGTGACTTTTTTCTGTACTTCTAATTTTTTTTCCTTCAAGCTTGCATCTTTTTACAAGGGAAAAAAACACTTTTAAAATGTCACCTAGACATGGTTTGTTTTTTTCAGGGATACCAGTCCAGAGTTTATAGAAAGCAGGCATACCACCACTCATAAGAGAGATGTGTGGATTATTGAATTCATATCCTGAACCACTCTTGAGCAAACAAACCAAAGTTCATGCCCTGAGAATGGTGGGTTGTCCAGGACATGGAGCTAGTTCTCTGCTTACCATTACAACCCCCTCTCTCTATTTTATATATAGATATACATAAAAATGTATGTATATTTTATGCACAAATTACTTTCATTGATAACTTATTGAGGGTTTACGATGTAACAGGCAATGTGTTAAACTTTCTTTCTCTATAGAAGGAATAACATATATCCTTTGAACTTTGAAATTACCCATACCAGTTTCTGACCTCACTGGTTTTTCAAAAGCTTCTAAAAGTTCCTTCCCTCCTTGCTCCCTCTCTCCCTCCTTTCCATACATCCTTCCTTCTTTCCTTTCTTCCTTCCTTCCATCCTTCCTTCCTTCCTTCCTTCCTTCCTTCCTTCCTTCCTTCCGTCCATTCAACCAGTGACATTGGTTAGATCATTCAGCTTAGACAAAACTTGAGAAAATTATGTCAGATAAAGGGCCCTTTGTAGAAAAGAAATCTGACTAAAATAAAGATTTAGAACAGAAGTATCATGTGAATGTGATCTATTGGATTTTATTTATTATTTAAGTAAGATGCCTTTTTTTTTTTTTTTCCTGTTCCCAGTAAAATTACCATAGCCTTTCATGGAGCACTTTAGAGGCCGTTAACTTCTCCCTCATTTACACACAGCTTCTCTCTCTTTCTGTCTTATTTTGCATCACTTAACCCAGTGGAGTGTTTTCAGACAAAGGCTGCCTAAAAGCTGAGGCCCACATTGTGGCTCTGTGGCATTCACGGTCAGTATTGTTTTTGAAGACCATCTGCCTGTCATTTGTTTGCTGATTGAGTTAGTGCACCTAATAATATTTTTTTTATTGGGCTGTGCTAGCCAATGAAAAGGAAGTTATACACTCAACAGATGGGTCACAAACCTTTCTACCTTAGTGCAGCTACTCCACGAGTTAGTTAAAAGCAATCATGAAAGCAGATTATAAATGGAATAAATGATTTTCACAGTGGTTACCGGTTGTGGTGCCAAACATGATGGTATCAGGGTTTCCCCTCTTTGTTGTATAGGTTTTTCCTTGTAAGAACACTCTAAGCAAGGAGGGATATGGAAATGGAAAGAAGGAAACCAGCTAAGTGTCCATAAGGACCAGAATGCAGGAGACCATATATAGAGGGAGTGGGCAGCATCATATTAGTTTGATCTAACATGTGTTATCCAGAAACAAACTGCAGTCTGTGCCAGAGGGACATGGTGCTGTCACTCTGCCTTTACCTTGTGGGTAAAGATAGGGGCAGCAAAGTCTATCACAGAAGAACCCCCAAATAGCCTTACTTTATGCAGGTGGAGCACTGGAGGTACTGAGAGTCTTTAGCACTAAAAACCATGGAAATAAACAACAAAACCCAAACCTCCTTTCAATGTTTGTTCTTTTCAAAGACTGATAACTTCCACTCCTTGGAAACTCTTCCTCATGACATTACATCATGAAAATTCGCCTTGCCTTCAAGAGGGAGTGAACCCCCTGACCAGGATGCTGTTAAATCAATTGGAGATACATTCAAAGAACATGAGAGCACATCTCATCATCATGGAAAGGATTATTCTATTTGCCTCTGAACAATGAGGTTGCATCTCCTATTGGGAACATACACTACAGTGACAAACTTCAATTTTGCAGGCATAGACTTAATTTTTGAACATTATAATATGTGAGAAAGCATGCATCGTACAGATCTGACTTACTCTGCTTTGGAAACAGATTCTGCTTTCATGAGTCAAAAAACTCCGGAGAGCTCAGTGACTGCTTTGTGAATCACTCTTGTAATTGTGCATGTGAATTACTAGCTCATTTTTCCCCCCCATAGTCTTTGGCCCCTTGCCTCATCTGAACTTCAAACCTCAGATGGATTTTTAGCAAGCAACATGCTTGCTTTGATTTTGGTATAAGGATACTATGTGTATTCCTGAGGGTGGTGAGGTGGAAGTGATGGCAGTGTGGATATAGATGGGGAACACTTAGGGAAGGTGGTATTCCTGGTAACGTGGATGGGAAGGAGGAAGACTGGGTGTTGCTGAGAACCTCCCATCATTCATAATCAATGGTCTTTTACATTTTGACAATGATGAACATCAACAAAATACTTTAATGCGAATGCCTGCCTTCCTTCAGCATCCTGAACCTGAAAGTTAGTGATTTTCCAGAGCTTATCTGATACTGAAACTTTTCAGGGATTTTGTTTCTTTCTTTATGGATTGCTGGGGAATTCTGGGAAGATGCTACCATAATGGGCAACCTAGGGGGTGGGGAAGAAGTCAGTGCCAGGGGGTTAGTTTCCTGTGATTCTTGGTCACTCTCCTTGTCTGCACCCAGTAGGTTCTAGTGTAGCTAGATGTTTGCTCAGATGCTGCCTCCCTGGAAGAGGTGGAGCCCCTCACATTAGCCTCAGGAGGATCCCTCCCACCTTCTAGATGTCTTCCTGCAGCTCACTGATGCTTGAATCCGCATAACAAGAGATCAATTCTGTCATCAGTTTTGTCTTATGTTAAAATGCACGGTTCTGGGAGTGTTTTCACCTGTAACCTCATCAGTCATTTGTGCTCAGATGTGAGTGACTTTTTGGGACATAACCCTGAATTTTAGGAGAGGTATGTATGATTGCACAAGCACATTGGAAGCCTAAGACAATGGGAGATAGCCTTAGGAAGGGGAGCAGGCAATGGACTAGGAATGAGAAGGTGCTAAGAGTGAGCAACTTTAAAGCCTGCTCTCCCCTTCTCATTATGACCTAAAAGGGATTTTAACTCCAATCCATCACTTTTTAGGGCCTATTGGCAAGTCAGCCCAGAGGAACATTTTGACCATGATGCTAAAATCCCTGAAGCCTTTTGAAATGGTTATGACTTTCTTTCTTCACAAAATCTGCATCCTGACCTAGTTACACGGGCAGGTGATTCAAAGACAGATGTGTTCAGAAAGACAACCAAACACAACAAATCCCCACCTTTTCTGGCTTCTACCCCAGGTGACTGCAACCCATCAGGGCTACTCCCTGCCACCTCGCCTTCCAGGCACTTAGCAGTCACCCCATGCATGCCATTTCATTAGGACGCATCAAGTTAGGAAGCCGCTTCTCTCTCCATCTCACACCTAGCTCTTCTTTCAGTTTGATGTTGCAGGGATTTAATTCTGAGCAGGATTTAAATAAAATCAGAATCTGTCTGTGCTGGAGGAGACGTGTTTGCTGGGAAATGGAATTTGTCTGCTGGGTCACTTGCTAGTTAGCCCCATTTCCCTCCAATGTTGGGACCCAGGGAAATGATATGTTAACCCCCTCTTCCAAACCATTCATGCACTTTCCAGAGTGAGAAGCTGGGGGACCATGTCAGTAGTAGGAGAGAGGAACAAAGTTGAATTTGATTACTAACTTTAATGGTTTTGGCCTTAAAACATCTCTACTTTTTAAATATATATATATTTTAAAAGTGTTTCAAGTTTACATGAAGAATTAACAATGCCACCTCTTTTAGTCAGTGTGCATTTGCTTGTAAGGAACTAAGCCCCACACAAAAAGCTTAAGCAAAGAGGGGATTTATTAAAAGGATATCAAGGAATATTACAGAAACTAAGAGCAGAAAATGCATGTAGGGCTTAGGAAAGGTGGAAACTGTCAGGCAACCCCTCAGCAGATCTTTCACTCTGTGCTCTCTGCCACGTCAGTTCTCCCTTCATCTCTGCAAACCTGCTTCTCTGTAGTCTCTTAATTCTTGCTCCCCATAATGGTGTGTTACGCATGACCTTGGCTTTTCTTACCACCTTCTGGCCACTCTGGCTCTATCCTTGACTCAATCCAGTGCCTGATTTCTGTCAGGTAATTAGTATCTACTTTTGGAATGAATGAATGACTCTATGTGACCTTTCAGTGTAAGCGCCCATCATCACTTAATGAGATTTCGAGTGTTGTAATTCAAAACCTTACGAGAGAGGATCTGATGGGCTCAGTTTGTCCTATGAGATGGGTGTTCACTCCTGGTCCAATAATCTGTGGGCAAGGAGTGTGATTACTCAGTACAAACATGGCTGCTCTTTAACACATATGATTTAAATTTTATTTTTTATGACAACCGTGAGGTAAGTAAACCTAGAAGCTGTGATTTTTCTCCATTTTGAAGAAGATAAAACTGAGGCTCAGATAAATGAAACCAATGGCTCCCAACCTTGGGCCTTGTGTTCATGTGGAGTATGAGAATATAGAAATAGAAAATCAGGATTTATTTTAAATATTTCAAGAAGCCTAAAGAAATCATACCTTCAGTCAAGTTACCTTCAGTCAAGGGTCAAGCTTCCTAAGATAATTGTAACATCAACTTTTATTGCTTTGTGGCTGCTTAGTATGGGCTGTCTGGAATATTCATTTGATTAGATATACACTCAGTATAGATTGTTTATTAAGGAAAAATGAAATAAAGATTTAATTTTCTACTTTGTAAATCCTGTGTGTTTGGCAGACTTAATTTTTCTAAAATGTGGTGAAGGAATTAAAAATAATAATAAAAGATTCCTGGTGGAGAAGATATGGTTTTAAATGGTGTATAGGGCTAAGTCAGAAGGTCTTCTAATACCTGGCTCCATTGGTTTTCCACTATATGGCACCATCCTACTACTCGAGGTAGGACCAATTCCTCCCTCTGCTAAAAGGGAAGATCATCTCTCACCACATATGTTTCTCTTGATAGGAAGAAGGGGTTACCAAAATACCCTATACGAGTCCAGATCCAGTGATTATTGCAAAGATTTTGGTATACTCAGACATCTTTTTGAAGCTGGTGTTAAAGTCCAAGGACATGGATAATAATCACATTCTTTTAAGAACAACTGACTGGATTTACTCCACTCAACAACCAGACAGTGGTAAAGTAAACCTCACCCAAACAAAAGAAAATAAATTTTAAATGTCCATAGAGACATAGTCACAAAGCTGTGCTCACCTAACAACTTCAGACCCAAGAAACCTGGTACCTTTCACAGTCATGAATTCAGTTAAACGTGGGTTTCAAGAGAAAGGGCTAAAATTAACATTAACTTTTTAAAAATAAACATTAATTTAAGTGACTCCTTTTTCCCTTACAAAAGTAGGAGGTACAAAAGTCATAATGAGATAGAAGTAAAAGTATATCAACAAAAAATATAAAGCTAAATATGAAAAAGAAGGAATTTTGTTATTTTTGTCAAAGCATGGCAACAGAGAAGGAAGAAAAGATCTCTCTTGGCCTGAAGCCATAAAACTTAAGATAAAACTTTTCTTCCTTTTGCAGAAAAAGAAATCCTCATTAACAAAGAAAAATGTCACCCGAATCTGAAGTAAGAGCAGTGCAGCCATGTTTATCTTTAGTTTGGGATGCTGACATCGACAGCGGCGTTTGCATGTTAACCCAGTGCCCTTATCAAAATATAGGAACACTTTCATCACTTTGTTCCTACTTTTATCTTGGATTAGCCCCATTTCTTAGTTTTGGTGAACTTGAATTAAAGAAAAAGCAAGCAGAAATTTAACAAGAGTTATGAGTACCTTTTACAAGACCCAAATCCATTATGTAAATCCTGATTTGGGTTCCCTGTCAAAAAATATCTTTAGGACCGTAAAACTATTCCAATAACATCTGCATAGTGTACTTTAACACTAAATGCTTCAAGAGGTTTTGGGGATTTTTGACAAATCTCAAAACAGTGTTTTGTTTATAATGTTGGTATCAACTATTAACAAAATAAATATGGTTGCCAGCCTACCCAGAAAACGGAATATGAGACAAACAAGGTTAGTGAATGTATCTTCTGGATGTATGATTATGCTTTTAGGGCAAGCTTAGAATGTATTCAATTTTTTAATTCCCACAAAAGTGAATAGTGCTGCAAGAAAGCCTAAAAACAATTGATGTTTTAAGAAATGAGGCATTACTGCTAAACTTCCTACTCCTAATTTAGTACAGATTTCAAGCTGAAATCAAGACAATATGTTTTCTTCAGCTGTGTTTATGTGACTTCCAACATCCTTGTTAATTCTTTTTTGGCTTTCATTTAGAAGCTTTTGGGAGAAAGCTGGCCCAGGGCTAAGTAACTTCATTTATCCCCACTATAAAAGTCAGGTGTTCCAGAATGCATCAAATGGGACTACACTGTCTGCATTTATTGTTCATTAAATATCATTGTATGAATAAACAGATGCTAAATATAGAATTTTTAGTAGTTTAAACCAATTATCTCTGCTGCACCAATCTTTATAACTTTCAAAACTCTCCTTCTGTAGAAGACAGTTTATTCTTTACATTTCATATGTGACTGTGTTCAGGTGGCCTGATCAAAAGCGTGAAGGGATACCACAGGAAAAGAATTTTGATTTCTGGATTCTATCTTTACGCAACTTCTGTGACACACCTCCTCCAGCAAATAAATCGAAAACTCTTCGTTCCTGCTGAATCATGAATGTGATTCAGCATTAGGCAGCATAAACATGAATTCAGATTCCGTTCCCACCCCCACCATTTTATTGTCCTTTGGGGACACAGAGGTTATTTGGAAGAGCCAGGTGGCTATTTTCAAGCTCGTATGACCTAACAGGGCTCTAATTTATTAGTGGGGGGTTGAGTCCATTAGCTATTCTTTTGAGACTGTATGTATTATCTTGCACATTTGTGTCTCAGTTTCCTTTAGGTGTAAAACTAGGGTGACAAATATACTTGCCTTATCTCCATCAGATGGAGAGGAAGGGTAAAGCCAACTTGTCAACAGTTTTCAGTTCAGGATCGACTTCTGTATACGCTCTGGCAATGTAAGTGCTTATGAGACATGTCTGCCTTTGATTTGACACCTTGAGTTTGGCCTCAGCCTAGAAGGAGAAGGAAACTTAAGGGGGGCCAGTATCGCATGCAGCTGGTTTGCTATTAGCCAGGATCCTCTACTTCTCTCTGACTAATTACTGAAACGAAAGACATATTAACACCTTCAGAGCACAGCAGGGCATGGCTTGCAAAGGCCAAAACAGTACCCTCTCCAAAGCTCACATCCATACTCAATTTCATTTTTTTCCTCTCTTCAGAGGAAGGAGATCTACTCAGGCCTCGCCTTGAGTTGTGCCCTAAAGTAAAAGAAGCTTAGCAGCTTAGCAAATCACTAGCCATATTTACGGTTAGAGCTATCCAAATAGGGGGAAGGTTTCAGTGGGGGAAGGTATCAGGAGTCAACGATCATAAGACAACAGCAGCTGTAAAACCCCCAAATGGATATCCCTCTGGCTTGGAGGATCAGGGAGTCAGCTGGGGCTGGTCCTACCCGAAAAAAACAAAACAAAACAGAACAAAAAAAACTTCTCAGTGATTCCTAAAAGTGAACATGTGGGGCACAACTCCATCCATGTTTTCAGTGACTGCAGCCAGCGCTTTGGAAGTCAGGCAATGGGCAGCAACAGATGGAGGGGTTTCTACGGCGGCAGCCAGCTTTTATTTACGCCTTTATTTACGTATGAAGGCTCCCTCTTGTGTGAATGTCGACTAGCCATCTCCACTTAAACAATCCCTTTGCAGTGAATGGTTGTACTACACATAACACCTCCTTTGTCTATGAGTCTCCCAAAAGCTATCTGCCTGTCTGCCCTCTGCCTGTGCATTTTTATGGTGACGATCAGCACAATTCCTCGCTCCAGAGACACCCCAACTTGGTTGAAAGGGTGGCCTTTATCCATTGAAAACTGGGTTTTTCTTGGGTAATTGAAAACTAAAGGGAGTCAGAGTGAGTTGTTTCAGGCTTTAACAATGAATTTTGTGTATTTATGACTTTAGAAAGTCAGAAATTTTATCTTTATGACTTGGAAAGTTTTAGTAAGAAAATGGAGAAAATAGGATGAAAGAAGAGAGAAAATAGAGTTTGGGTAAAACTCAAGAGGTTCTTTAGGTGTGCAATTATTTTCTGCATCTAAACTGAATAGTCTCATGGCCATTTTTCTTTCACTTTTCTCTGGAGAGGTTGGAACATTTCTCATTTGATTCTGTTCTTCACACGGATGTGATCTCGGGCAGGTTCCGCATGAACCTGCCTGAGTAGTAATGTTTCTGCGATATTGGGGTGGGGCAGGCAACAATTTAAGGTAGAGATGATTCCTCCTCATGCACCAGTGGTTCCTGTCCCCAACTGCTTCAGCTCTTCCCATCCTTAGGATCCTGTCACAGAAGTACCCCACAGCCAGAACAACACCTATAATCACACATCCCCTCTCCTGGAAGCTGATTTTATCAGAACAACTTAGCAATGTGCTTGATTTTTAGATACCAAAAAGAATGGTAGTGAAGGAGGACCTACAATATATCCATTGGAACTGACATCTTCCAAGGAGATTAAATGAGATAATCCATTCAGCAACCTGATATGAGAGATGTTTTTCTCCTGATTTTTACAGATGAGGAAAGAGGCTCAGAAGTTCAAGTGCCTTAATCCTGGATGTGAAAATGTAAAAATCAAATGGCCCTTAGAATCCTAAATCTGCCCCTTCCAACTAAAATCCTTTTTTTAAAACACATAAGCCATGAGCAAATGAACAAGTAACTAAATTCTTAAGCAAATACATTTAATTTAGTTGTTGTGTGCGTTTCTCTGCTTTGTTTTCATACTGAATGAAGTTAGGTTAATGTTAACCTTAAATTGAGACTTGAAAAGAAAAAGATTTGAAAAGCTCACTGTTTCCCCTCCCAAGCTTTAATGAAGAGTAACTTATATACAATCCAATCCAATGAATTTTGACAATGGTATATAGTCATGTAAACATCACTGCAATTAACATATAGAACATTTCCATCTCTCTAAAAAATTCCCCAGTGCCCCTTTGTAGCTGAATCCCTTCTCTAGCTCCCAGTAACAGGCAACCACTATTCTGCATTTTATAGCTCTTATTTTGTCCCCAGTTTTTTTCCAGTTTTCCTTTCCTGCCTCAAGACCTTTGCACATGCTGTTCTTTCTGCAAGAAGGCTCCTCTCTCATATCACATACGTCTCTTCCCCTGGCTGATGTCTGTTCACCTTTCATATTTTAGTTTAAGTGTCACTTCTGCAGAGAAGTTTCCTTGATGCTCTTTCCTTACCATATCTAAACTAAAAGATTTGTAGCACTTCTTTCTTCCCTTTCGTGTCACATAGTATATATATGTATTAGGGAGGCATATTTGATTACCATCTGTCCCCTCACTATACTTTAAGTTCCATGAATGTAGGGAACATATCTATTTTGCTCATCATTATATTCTGAGTTCATTGTTCATCATCACTCATACATCACCTATGTTCTTGGAACATAGTTGGTGGACCTCACAAATTTTTAAAATGAATTAATTGAAAAAATGGTTTTATCTACATAAAAATTCTGTCAAGTCTTTCATAGTGCCAGTGGAAAGTCCACTTCCTTGTCACCTTCACCTGTTTATCCGAGTCCTATCCACTCTGCCCAACACATACCTCACAGTCCAAAGCTCTGGGGTTCAATTTACCTGAAATTTTTAGCCAACACAATTAAAAAGAAAAATTCTGCCATTAGGTAGCACATATGAGCCATAGGTTGATACAGAGTAACCATTTTACAAAATGGCAGGAGATGGGGCAGGAAGGTAAGGAATAGGCAAACTATGGAAGCTGGGACCATCTTCTTGATTTTGATTGCCCACACTGGATTTGATTGCCCATTTAGATTAGAAGTCTAAGTGTGGTTGTGGGGATGGAGGAAAAGATGGGGGAGTGTGGCTTAGGATTCTGGGTGTGCTGCGTAAAACCACTGTTTGGCGATGATGACAATGATAACGATGTTGGTGGAAGTGGTAGAAACAGTACAGGTATTGGAAGGAAAAGTTACACTAACATGAATGCACTTGACATGTTAAAATTCCTCCTCTATCCATTACATCCATGTGTTTTATCATCTCCCACTCTCACAAACTGCATGCTCTGACATCCATTTTCATGATCCAGGTCAGACACCCATAGAAACCAAGCTGACAGTAAAGTAGGGGTGAGAAGTGGATGACCTTGGGGGATCAGGACTGCTGTCTCCTCAACCCTGGGACTGGATGCAGAGAGGTTCCCTCTTGGGTTTATAGCAGTTTGTCCTTTGGCCATAGTTGGAGAATTGGGGTCATCATGGTCATCATTATAATGATTACGATCTAGAAGCTTTAACAGTTTGCTGGAGAGCAGTGTAAAAGCAAAAGTGGTGTGGTTGGAGGAAGCATACCTATAAAATTGTGCTCAGGACAATAAATTAGTTCATGGGTGACTTCAGTACTGTAACTCATAGAAGGGCTTTGCTCCTGAAGGAGACTTGAGTCATTTATTACAGATAACTGTGCCCAGGAAGTTAATTTGGCCACATGTTCTCTGTGAGGTTAACTATGGTGTTGGTATTAGTGAGCAGTAGTTCAGACCCTGGGAACAACCCATATTACTCCATTTCCTCCACCTGCCCATTGGGGGATCCCTTGTCAATGAGTAGGTTATAGACCAGAATCACCACTTTGTCAGTGTGTTACAATTGCAAGGCTACTCCTTTTCTTTCCCACTTTATAGAGGATTCCTTTAGTTGCTAGCAGCTGCCATTCCCTTGGTGATCTCATCCAAGCTCGTGACTGAAAAAAATACTGTCTATACACTGATGCTTCCCAAATTTGTATCTTCAGCCCAGACCTCTCTCCTGAGTATCCAAAAACTGCCTTTTTGACATCTCTACTTGTATGTCAAATGGTCATTCCAAGCCAACATCCAAAACTCAGCTGCTGATAACTATTCCCAAACCTGCAGTCTTCCTCATCCCAGTTAATTACCACCCCATTTTCCAGCTGCTCAGGCCTCAAGTCTCTTTCTCTCACACCATACATATGCTCTTTCAGCAAATCCTGACAGGTCCACCTTCAAAATATATCCAGAATCTGAACACAGCTTTGTCTAAGCCACCATTATTTCCTATCTAGTTGTTATGATAGCTTCATAACTAAACTCGTGCTTCTGCACTTGTCCTCTTTAAGTCAAATTTCAACACAGCATCCAGAATATACCTGTTAAACATATCAGGTCACACCACATCTCTGCTCTGTACCCTTCAATGACTTCTCATCTCAGAGTGAAAACAATATCCTCATAGTGATGTGCATGCAAGTACTATGTGAGCTTGTCATTGCTACCTCAAGCATAGCCTCCCCTTTCCACTCTGCCAACATGCCTTCAGCCTGGCTGGCTTCCTTGCTCTTCCTTGAACTCCTGCCTTAGGGTTTTATACTTGGTATTCCCATAGCCTGGAATGCTTTCCTTCCAAGTAACTCTGTGTTTTGCTCTCTCAATTTCTTTGGTATAAAATATGGAATTATACTTTTAGATAAGGAAACTAAATGAAAGGGGCTAAATGGAGATATATATGATGAGTTTTAGATGAGGAACCATGAGTCTTTAAGAAAAGAGCGTTCCAGGTAGAGGGTACGGCAAATGTCAAGATCCTGAGTTAAGACAATGCTTGGCTTTTTCAAAGAAGAGCAAGCTGACCATTGTGGCAAAAAGGAGAGTGGTAAGAGATGAGGTCAGATTTAATAGGAGGCCAGATCATGAAACACCTTGAGGCACTTTGGCTTTCCCTGTGAGATACGAAGCCACTGGGGGGAGAGGGGAGGTATTGAGCTGGTGAATGACATGGTTTGACTTACCTTTAAGAGAATCTCCTTGGCTTCTATGTGTGGAAGAATAAACAACAGGGTCAATGTTGGAAGCAGAGACAAGATAGTTGATATGGTTCAGAGGAGAAATTTTGGTGGCTTGGATCACAGTTTAACATTAGAAATGATAAAAGGATTCATTTGGATTCAGCCAAGAGGATTTCCTAATGGATTAGATATAAAGTATGAAAGAAAAAGAGGATTCAAGGATGACTTCATATTTTACCCCATGCCATCATCTCTTGCCTGTAGTAGTCCCCTCACTGTTCCACCTGTATGTTCTTGTCCACTCCACAATCTATAACTACCCTTGTCCCCTCAACAATCGGTTCTTCACACTCTAGCACAGTGATCTTTTCAAAGCACAAAAGCTGTCAGTGGATTACTATTTACTTTAGGAAAAGGACAAAACTCCCTTACATGGTCACATCATGGTCTTTCCTTCCTCTCTGCTCTCATTCATGTGTCTGGTCCCCCTGCTCATTCTCTGCACTCTACACATCCTGGCTTTTGTCCGTCATCTCATCATTATTCCTTCCACAAAAAGGACTTTGTGCATGAGATTCTCTTACCTTTCTCGTCTTCACTGAATTAATTCTTACTTATGCTTCATATCTTAGCTTAATCATCATTTCCTCAAGGAAACCTCTGACCCCCCTGACAAGGTCAAATTCCCTTTCAGAGAACCACATTCTGCTCTTTGGTAGAAAAGACCACAGTTGCAGTTTTCCCATTTAATTTATTTTTGCCTCCTCTCTAGACTCTAAACTTCAAGGGAGCAAGGACTATATATTTTTTTCCTCACCATTAAGCACTGCATTCCCAGCACCTGGCATTGTGCCTAGGATAGTACATTTGTTGAATGGGTTGAATGAATGAATCTTTTCTGTGTTGAAATGGGGACATTTATTTTTAATGTTTCTTTAAACATTGATCCTATTTCCCTCATATTTCTTTATCCATGACCAGCTGTACTGCTCAGGCTCCTGGCTCTAGTCTGCAGAGTGGCCCCATTCCTCATTTTTGCTATTTTGTTATAGGTCTCAGTTATGCCAAGTGTATGGGCATGAATGACTGCAAGATACTGAGCAGAAAACTTTGGCAATAAATTTGGGTGGCTTTGGAAAGGACTGCTTTCCCGAGAGTTCTCATAATTTAATCCTTACAGCAAATCCTATGAGGCAGAAATATAGGAATTATACCCATGGTGATAAAAAAAATTGGATGAGGACACCTTTATTGCTGGTAGAAGCTTCTTTACTTCTGAGAAAGGAAAGAAAGTTGTTTGATGAGAAAATTCAGGCATTCTGAACTGCATTATCCAATATAGTAGCCACATGTGGCTGTTGAGCATTTGAGATGTGGCTAATTCTAATTGAGATGCATCATAAATTTTATATATATATATATAATATTTTATATGTTTTATATTGTATATATCATTTATATATGGTTTATAGTATATATAAATTTATATCATTTTATATAAGTATATATAAATATATATATATATCACACTAGATTTGGAAGACAACATTGAAATATTGATTACCCCTTGGAGTGATATTATTTTGTATATATTACGTCAAATAAAATGTTGAATAACGGACACTAACATATCAGGCCCTAATTTTGGGAACCTGTAAATGTTACCTCACTTGGGGGGAAAAACAATCTTTGTAGATGTGATTACGTCAAGGATCTTGGGATGGGGAGATTATCCTGTATTATCCAGGTGTGCCCTAATTGTGTGTTTTTATGAGATGAAGGTGGAGGGAGTTAGGCATACACACCGAGGAGAAGGTGATGTGGAGATGGAGGCAGAAATTGGAGTGATGTGGCCATAAGCCAAGGAATACCAGCAGCCACCAGAAGCCACCAGAAGCTAGAGGAGGAAAGGAATAATTTTTTCCTAGAGCCTCCAGAGGGAGTGCAGCCCTACTGACATCTTGGTTTTGGCCCAGTGATACTGATTTTGGACTTCTGGACTCCAGAACTCCAAGAGAATAAATATGTGGGGGAGGGGCAAAGGAAGTGGGAGAGAGAGAATCCCAAGCAGGCTCGATCCCAATGTGGGGCTGGATCTTGATCTCTCTGAGATCATGATCTGAGCCGAGATCAAGAGTTGGATGCTTAACCAACTGAGCCACCCAGGCATCTTGAGAATAAATGTGTTGTTTTAAGCCACCAAGTTTGTGGTGATTTGTTATAGCAGTCACAGAAAACAAATACATTATTAAAGTTGATTTCACCTATCCCATTTTACTATTTTTTTTAAAGTGGCTATTAGTTAATTTAAAATTATGTGTGTGGCTCACATTATTTTTCTCTTGGACAGTGCTGCCTCAGACCATATGAAGGATAATTATAAAGATGGCAATGAACAGCTGTTCTCTAAATCTGTAGTGGACAGAATAAAAGCTAATGGGCTTAGCATGCAAAGAGAGTTTAAATATATGAAAAAGGATAAATAGGTTTAAAGGCTATTAAATATTGAAACTGGCAACCAGGGGCCCTGGAATGTCCATGCCTACCAATCTCGGAAAATCAGATCCATAGCCATATGTCAGTCAACCTTGCTATAGTACTGTCTGAAAGATGGGAGTGGTATCAGGAGACGTGAAACCTTGTTTCCACCTTGAATCACACTAAATTGTTGACACGATAAGGCAAAGTATTTTCAGTGATAAAATTTAAATCCCACCATTTCTAGTTCTGTCTGGAAATTTCATCTTTCTCAGCGGTGCTGAATAAGCAAATTGAGGATAATGAAGCCAAGAGCAAACTAAAGCTAGTTAGAGACCTAATGTAAAGAGTGAAAACACTGAGGTGAGATGGAGCTAGGGTGTGTCAAACTACTTGCAGGACTGGGACCTCTGCATGAAGAACTTGATCTCTCTGAGCCTCAGTTTTACCATCCATAGAATGGATATAACAGTATCTACCTTGCATATTGTTCTAAGGATTGGAAAGAATATATGTAGAGTACATGACACATAATAGGAACATAGTAAATGTCAGTTTTTATTTATTATTTTTTTCGAGTCTTTTCACACTGATATCAGTCAATGAATAGAGGTAATAATTTCAAATGGGACTTTCTTAAGATGGCTTATTTCTGGTGTGGTCAGAAAAGGTAACCGTATGGCCTGTAAAAGTTTTAAATCAGCAGTTTCTGGATTTGTAAGAGACTGGCATTGCAACTAGTATTGGCAAGAAGTACCAAAGATGAAAACTAAGTGTTTTATGCGTGGACTTCAAAGTGTTGGTCTGCCTGCGGTAGTGTATGTCCTAGGAGTGAAGGTCTTTAAGTCTGTTTAGGAAGAGGAGATGATAGTTAATGTTTATTAGAAGCTACCATTAAGGTAGTTTTCTAAGTACTTTAATGAGTAGATTAATTCATTTAATCTTTGTAGCAACCCTATGTGATAGATACTATTATTATCACTTCCATTTAACAGACAAAGAAATTGAGACACAGGCTGATGAAGTACTTTGCCTACTTTGCCTAATATAAACAGTTATTGAAGACTAGTGTAGGCATTTGAACTCAGGCTATCTGGCTTTAACACCCTTGTTTTTCTTATAACAGTGTACTATATATGTTGTCTTTCACAGAATATAGATCTTTTAAGACAGACCAAATAATTTGCAAGTGCTCATTGCTGATGGCTTCAGTTCATCCACATATTAATAATACATTCAGAACACATTTATTGGACACCTACTATTTGCAGCATATTGTGCAAGACTTTAAAGGAATAGAAAGACAAATAAGACAGTATCTGGCTTCAAGGAGTTTACAGTGTAACGGGGAGGATGGTTATGTTAACAATAAACTATGAGGCAAGGAAAATCAAAGTGACTGTGAGCCAGAAGTGTAAGCAACTGCTGTTGGAGGAGAGTCTCTCCCATGGGCTCCCAAGTCCATGTGCACACCTTTATTGTATGTATCACACTCGAATGCAATCATCTATCCAATTCTCAGTCTTCCTCACTAGACTGTAACAATGGGGACTATGTCTTATTCATCTTCATTTCCTAGGCATCTATAAAATTCCCTGGCATCTAGCAGGTTCTCAATAATTTTTTATGGAATGCATGAATAAATGGAGAAGTGGGTGCAGAGCAGAGAGATCAAATCTGACTGGGAGTATCTAGCACTGCTTGACTGAAATATTGGCTTTTGAAAGGCAGAGTGTAGGATAGTTGAGACAGAAGGAACAGTATAAACAGAAGCTTGAAGTTGTGGAAGTGGTTCACTGGATTTAATATATTGTTCAGTGAAGAGCTTGTGATTTGATGACCAAAGTCAGGGTTAAGGGCAGTGCTGACATAGTTTTCTAGATAATTCAGGCAAATCTCCAAACAATTTGGTATGAAGAAAAAGAGCTTAATGGGTTCTTTGGTTGTTCTAAATAATAAACACAATATCACTTTTTGAGTACTTATTGCATGTCTGATATTTCACAGGTATTAGTTGATCCTCACAGATATTAGTAGATGTATCTGCTTATTTTACAAATGAAGAGAGAGGGTCAGCGCTAAATAATGACTGCCCACATGGCTGTAAGAGGTGGAACCAGGATTTGAAATTCAAGTTCTTCTGACTCCAGGGCCCTTGCCATTTTTTTTATCATGTGGTCCTAATGCAGTTTGTGTCCATTTATCCAACTTATGTTAAGTATTTGATTTATCTGTCATTTCTTCTTTTACTTGTTCCTAAAATCTGCATTGGTTAGTAAAGGCTTGAAAATGCTTGAGGCTGTATTTGAATCAGGGAAGCAAGATTTCTTTTTGTATCCCTTCAGCAAAGCAGGAGGCTGCAGCTCATTGGAACTCATCTTCCTATATACTCAAGTGCCTCCAGAGAATTCTGAAAGCTGGGCATGAATATGTAGACATGCGAGAAATGAGCAAGGCAGATGTTACGCTGATCTCTACTGGGCCATTTTAGATCATAGTAGCTAATATACAGCACCTTTTTTGGCTGCCAACATTTTTTTTTTTTGCCCCTGTTTATCAATCTCCTTTCCTCCCTCCCCCCACTGCCAGACCCCTGCATTTACATCTTTCTGTCCCCAGAAAAAGCATACTTTTGATTTTTTTTTACAGAGCATATTAATTCAAGCCTATCCAAAAAACGAATCTAGTTGGCAGAAGAGCTCATTGGTTTCAAGCTGCTATGACATATGAGTGCTCAGATGCCCCTGTCCCCCATCCCATCACTACCTCTCCTGGGAGATTTCCTTGGTAGCCTGTGCACTGTGGGTAACTTCATGGCAATTTGTTTTAGAAAATCACGGTTGGTCAATGCATTCTCTTTGCTTATCTGAAATCAGTGCCAGGGAAGTGTCAGTATGGGGTAGCTTACCATTTTTTTTTCCTTCTTGATATAGAGGGTACTACTGAGCTCCTGCCAAATGATCAGGTTCTCAAACTATTTTTTTAGCAGTAATGATGAAGTAACCCATTCACGTTATGTGTTTGGATTCAACTGGGTCCATCTGTTTATCCATCCATCCATCCATCCATCCATCCATTAATTAATTCCTCAAATATCTATTGATTGCTAACTATGTGATAGACATTGTATGAAACAATAGGTTTATGATGGTGAATAAGACTGATATGGTCCCTGCATTCAGGGAAACTGCATTCATGTGAAGAGACAAATAGTAAACAAGTAAACCATTTAACGACATTATTACAGGTCAACACAACTGCTGTGACAAAATAATAAGGGAGGGAATAGAAAGGATCTGTGGGAGGCTCCATGAGAGAGCTGGCCAGTGAAGACCCTTCTGAAGAGGTGACTACTGGGCTCAAGATTGAAGGGAGAGAATAAATCAGCCATGAGGAGAGTTGGAGAGAAAGCATTCTAGAATAACGCATGGGAAGTTGTAGTAGAGGGAATGGGGCATTTAAGGAATTTAAGTGTCTCAGTGTGGTCAGAGCAGAGGGAGCAAAGGGGAGGAATGTAGTTTTTGAGGTTAGAGAGGTCAGAAGGAGGTAGAACCCATAGGACATTGTAGGTCATGGTAAGCAATTTGCATATTATTCTAAGAGCAATGGAAATTATTAAACAATTTAAAGCAAGCAAGTGACATATTTACATGTGCACCCTATGTCTCAAAGCAAAATTTGATCCTGTGATGATAGAACAGGAGGGAAGGTGATTTTGTGTTCAAAACAGTTTATTTTGTAAAGATTCCGGTAACATGTTCTAAGTTGGAGATAAATGTCTGGGCCTTGTTTTGGTGAGGTCACCTGTGGTAGAGAAAGCTCATGGTCCAACAAAATTTATACTCCCTTTCCCTAGTGTGGAGCCATCAGTGGAAGGCAGCTGCTTAGCCAGGGACTACATTCCCTTGTATCCCATGTGTAGCCATGTGACTACTTTTCATTAATAGGATGTAAATGAAAGTGATGTTTGATTTAGAGGTTGGGACTTTCAAGAAATAGATGGAGTTTATTTGTGCACTTCCCTCATCTATGGATAGATGCAGAGAATTCTGGAGCCCTAGGAGATGGTAGATCTCAAGGTAGGAGAAAGCTGCCTTGTAATCTGGAGTAATAAAATAATTATTGTTCTAAGAAATTAGGGGCTTTTTGTTTTCAGCAGCTAATATTTCCTAACTAAATTGAGATTCTATTTGATGTACCATTTTTCTTCTAAGATATCCAAAGTATGTATCAAGTACCTGGATCTGCTTTTTAAGAGACAGACTACTAGCTGTCCAACAAAAATCAAACCCCCTTTTTTGGGCACAGAGCTAGATTTCATTTCCCAGCCTCCATTGCAGTTACATGTGAATCAGTTTTTTCCTAACAGAATGTGGGTAGAAGTGATGTGTGCTACTTCTAGGCCTAGCCCATGAAAACCTCTCCTATGTACTCCTCTGTGTTCTTTCCCCTTTTGGAGTGATTAGGATGTGGCCCCACAGGATGACTTTAAGACTCACACATTGAAGATAAAAGAGCAACCATCAGCCTGGGTTCCTGGATGACCCCTTGGAGGAGCAGCTGTTCTGTTAAGGACACCACCAAGCTAGGACAGTCATAGGAACAAGAAAGTAGTGACCCAGTATTGACAGTAACTGGGCTGTTACTTTGGAATACATACTCAAGAGGCCTTTGAGGCAAATGACAAGAAGAAGCCAACCATGCAAAGAGCTAGGAGAGAAAGCATTCCAGTCAGAAAAATTATTTATGCAAAGGCTCTCTGGTAGGAAGGAGTTTGGTGTGTTGTAGATGATAAAAGCCCAGAGTGGCTGGAACATATACGATAAAGAGAATGAAATAGGATGTTGTGAGAAAGGTAGACAGGGCACAAATCATGAAGTTTGGATTTTTAAGTGTGTAAGCAGAGTTTTGTTGGCTAGTTTTTTTATTTACTTTACACAATGTGAAAAGACTCTCTGGCTACTTTGGGCAGTGGATTGTGGTGGTTAAGACTGGAAGCTAGTGGGCTCATCAGAGACTATGCTTTTGTCTAGGTGACTTGATGGTGGCTTGTACTAGCTGGTAGTTGTCGAGATGGAGAGACAAGGACAGATTTACAACATATTTTAGAGGAGATGTCAACAGAACTGGTGGCTTAGAAAGCATCAGGTGAAGGAACCTGATATGGGCATGTGCATTGTTTGGTCCACTGGGTCACACACAGGGTGGAGTATCTACATAATCTGGAATTTGGAATTCTTCTGCATGGGAGATTTATCTATTCTCTCCCATTTATTTATTCATTCTTTCCATTATTTATATTAATACACATTCATGGATATTTATTTTCTATTTTGGGTTATATCCAATACTACATTATCCCAGGTTTGGCCTTTGGGAACTATTTCAATATACCCCCATCCATGTGGTAGTTTTTGTTGTTATTTTTTTTTTTTTAACAGTTCCTAACTTTCTGTCAGGCTCCAGGCTCAGTTTGAATATTTCTTATCCCAGTCCTAGAATCCACTATTTTCCCAAAGGGCCTTGGTTCCTTTTATTGAAGATTCATATTAGAAATCAACATCTGGGTTTAGGGAGTACTTGTTGCCCTGGGGTGTCATTGTTTTTATGCCCTCAACAGCCTTTTATCTAGCTCACAATTCCACACATTATCCCTGGGCTGGGTTCATTGGGGTGACTCCTCTGGTATGGACTGAACTCAGTTGATTTCAGCTGGGCTTGCTCATACATCTATAGTCATCAGATGGGTTGTCACAAGTCTTTATGACAGACTTGGCTGGGACAGCTGGGAGGGCTGTGACCTCTTTCTACATGGTCTCTCATCCTCCAGCACACTAACATGAACTTGTTCACATGGTGGCAATATTCAATAACAGCAAGAACAAAAATGCACAAATTAGCTTGAGAGCTGGGATGAAAACTCACCCAATAATGATTCTGCTACATTTTATTCGCCAACATAAGTCAGAAGCCTGCCCAGATTCAAGGAGTGGAGAAATAGACTCCATCCCTTGATAGGAGTATCTACAAACAATTGTGGCTATTTTTACAATTTTCCATGTACAGCTTATATATACATGGAAAACAGCCCAAGAACTAGTCTTGGAAGCAAAGATGGAAACACAGTCAGAATGGGAATAAGCCTCCAAAAGGCAGGACTTCTGCAAAGAGAGGAGTATTGTACCCCTTGATGATAAAAATGAGATTGGCTTCTTGTCAAACTTCCCAACTTTGGACTGAAAATGTAAATTTATGGGTAAGAAGAAAAGAAGCAAGGATAGCAGGTGGGGTCTGACTCTTCAAGAATCCTAGATCCTAAAAAGGACAGCATGCAGTCATAGTTCTGTACAAAGCACAGCCATGGTCATAATTGGCAAAAGTGAAAAAAAAAAAGTGAAGGAGGAAGAAGGGACAAAGAACATGATGTACCTCACTGATTCAGGAGATGTTCAAATATTTTCAAGACTTCTCTTTTACAGAATCACTTGAAGAATTATCTGTGTCCATTGATAACCATCCCATTTTCACATCTTTTCTTTCATTTCACTTTGAATATCTTGTAAGGTCATTCATGATCTACTTGGTAATGTTTATGTCACTAAGAAAGCAGTGAGAAATATAAGTAGACTGGCTACCTGCTGTCTCCCTACCTTGACACGAATTATCATTTAATATTCAGAGTATATAACATTTGCTTAATGAATACCAGACTTGCTTCTAAACCAATGACCTGGGACCCCCAAATCCTTATTATATCTTCCTGTCCTTTTTGTGTTTTCATAAAGAAACTGTATTTCAAGGAGAATTTATCCTTGAGATGTCATTAAATCTACCATTATGTGATTACTCCTAAGATAGTGAATATATTATAGGCAGTTTTATCTAGTACATACCATTCATATGGAAAACGAGTTGTGCACAGAAGACTTTACTAGTGGTGTTTTAAAATTAGCATTGAAGATATGTTGAAAATTGGAGTTCTGAGTACATGTAGCCATGAGCTATCAGAAATCCTTAACTGCCAAAATGTTAGTGCTTTCCTTGGAAGAGACATTAAGAAGTTAAGAAGACATGAACTCTGGTTCCCTTCGTGTGACTATGATGTAACCCCTGAGTGTCTCAGAGATGCTAACTATGTAACAATAATAACACAATAATAAAAGGGCAGTGTCTCTTTTCTATTAACAGCCATTTTGGATCACTGCATAGTTATTTGAAAAACTGGGTGGTCACGGATAAACCAAGACTAGCCCAGAGACTCTAATTTTTCTATATTGCTTTAATCTCTCTTACCACTCAGTTTTTAAAAAATATATGATTATAGTAGAATTTATCTCCAAGGGTCTTAAATTTAAAATGAAACAACCAAATTTATAAACAAATAATTTTGGAGGGGAAGAAGACATGGAAATTTACATTGTTAGATTTCTGGCTCATCCAGATGTTGAACAACATGGATTTAACTCCATTTCCTCCCAAACCCCAACCAAATGAGAGCTGAGAAAGGAATTAAGAGAGGAGATAAGAAAATGAGAGCTGAAAACAAAATTTTGAAATATAGAAAATCAGTGGGCAAGTGGAAATTAATTTTCTCACTTCTTTTGTTCACCTATATGTTTTTAGCTTCACTAACTGTAAATCAGCAGACTAGAAAATGATTACAATTATGTTTTCCTTAGAAACCCTTCAAAATCTGTAATATCGCTCATATTATAAATGGGAAAATTGAGCCACAAACAGATTAAGGATTTATAATTACAGAATATCAAAATACTTAAGGCAATTATAAAAGTCTTATTACCATTACAAAAATTATAATTTTGACTATTTTTGTATATAGACATTGAGTAGGTATGGACATGGTTAGGACTAGGATTCAAATCTAGGTATCAGAAGCAGTAAAGAGAATACTAGAGGAAGTTAATTGTATGGTTCAGAGGTTAAGTTTGGTGTGTGTAGTTGCATTGAGTATGATTCAATATTAAGAACTTCTTAACAGTTAGAGCTTTCCCAAGATGGAGTGGCTGCCTTCTAGGGTAATGGGCATCTAATCATTGTATCTGTTAGAAGGTACTGTGATCAATGGGAAGCAGGACTGAGTGACCCATAATGTCCTTTCCATATCCATTGTTTAATTCTAATATAAGTGGTAAAATAAATACTTGAACTTAGAGTTTCTAATCCATCCTGCAGAGTATTTCTCTTATATCATCTGTCTCTTACTTGACCATGTGATTCAGTTTAGAATCCCAAGGATTATGGTATAGAACTTTCTCCCAGCCTTCTGTATATGATTTATGGTGTGGCACTGATTCTATATTACCACACCCATTTTTCTTGTTCCATTCATTTCCCATATGATTAGCTCAGGCCAAACACTTAAGAGACATCCTTGATTCTTCCATTGCCTCATTCCAACATCAGTTCATAAGCAAATCCAATTTTTCTTACCTTGAAATTAATCTCATGCCCATTTATTTCATTTCATTTCTATTCAAACTGCCATCAGCTTTTACCAGAACTACTGAAATGGACTAACACTCTGACAGGACTCCTTACTCAACTCCTCTCCCATATAGCCCACCTCCACATAGAAGCAAGAGTGACCTATCGGAAACAAATGTGATCATCCCCTCCAACTCCTGGGTAATTAATCTTACAGTAAAAATTCAGTTTAAAAGGTTCTGCATGAACTGGCTTATCCCTTCTCATCAACCTCCTCCAGTGCTGCTCTCTTGCTTGGTCACTCTACTTTAGCCACATTGGCCTCCTTTCAGTTCTTCTAATTCTTGCCTATCTCTTGGCCATTGCTTTTTCTTTTTCCTCTATGTCTAGAACATTCACTGCTCCCCCCTCTTTCCAGCATCTCCATTTTTTTGCTTGACTTAATCATTCTCATCCTTTAGGCCTCAGCTCATTCTAGACTTAGGAAATTCCTTTTTTTACTCATAGATTTTTACTCTGTAGAGATGCACACAATTTCAGTCCAGTGGAACAGATAACCCAAGATATTGATGGCCTGTTGAACATTAGCCACTTTTATATCTAATTGAGCAATCATGCTAAAATTTATTTGCAAAAGTGCCATAAATACCCTAGATCTTTTTTCCAACTTTACTGAGATATCATTGATATCTTCTGAGATATTATTTACCTCTTCTGAGAGGCCTTTCCCTGATCACCTATCTACCATAAACTCCCTCAGTCACTCTAGCTCACCAACTTGTTTATTTCCTTCATAAGGAAATTTATGTATGTATTTGTTAACTTGTTCATTTATTTGACTAATTTTCTCTTAACCATTTGAATGTGAACTTTAGGAAAACAATAATCTTGTGTATCTCATTTAATTATAGATTTAGTAAAGTGCCTGGCATATAATAAGGACATATAAACATCACATATATGGTGTTTATATTTAGTCACAGGTCATTTTATAAACTTAATTTCATAGTCAATCCCTGGCTTTTAACTCTCTATTGTGACATATTTCTGAAGCATTCTCTACTGCCTTCTAAAAGATAAGGCTTTTCCAAATGCAGCCTTGAATGTTTGTAGATTAATTTGGGCTGGGTAAGAGAATATAGAACAAGAGATAAAGAAAAGGCACTTGGCTGGTAATAACCATACATCTAAAATATTAGTCATTTTAAAGATCTCAGATGCATAGGAGCCCCCATCTGTATTTTATTTTCAGTATTCTTTCTAACCTGATTGATTTCACCCTCATTGCTTAATTTTCATCATTATCATTACTTGTCGTCTTTGGACAGAGAATGGTATCAGCACAGCAGTTTGTACAAGCTGCTGTCTACTGTCAAATTCATTAATGTTCTTATTACAGGCATATAAAATCTTCGTCTTCCACTGAGCTATCAGAGGGCTGCTATCTGTCAACATGTCATCCAGAACAAAGTGACAAAGTCTTCATTCTTGTCTTGCAACTTGAAAAGCCATTTAATATCAAACAATCCACTCAGCCTGTATGCTTTGTTTAAAATCTTATTCTTTTACTCCATTTTTTTCATGTAACCCCTTCTGTGCCTCTAGATATATGGAAACCTCAGTATATTCTCCAAAGATGAGACTCAGAGGGAATGAATGCCAATCAATCCTTCCCTTGATTTGCTTAAGCATTTCCCTGGAGATTTTGATTTACTAATAATTTTTGTAATTATACATAGATAATGCAAATGCAAACTTCAGTCTAGTCCCTGTGCAAATAATTTAACACTGCATTTTACTGGCTTATTATTTAATAAAGTTTCACAGTACTTTTATAGGCAGACTTGGGAGAAATAGACATTCTAAACATCAGCCTTCACTATTCTTTAACTTTTTTAAAAAAGAAATGCCTCTCCATTTACATTGACGTGGATGGAACTAGAGGGTATTATGTTAAGTGAAATAAGTCAATCAGAGAAAGACAATTATCATATGGTTTCACTCATATGTGGAATATAAGAAATAGCACAGAGGCTCATAGGGGAAGGGAGGGAAAACTGAATGGGAAGAAATCAGAGAAAGACAAACTGTGAGAGACTCTTGACTCTGGGAAACAAACTGAGGGTTGTGTAAGGGGAAGTGGGTGGGGGGATGGGGTAACTGGGTGATGGGCATTAAAGAGGGCACATGATGTGATGAGCACTGGGTGTTGTACACAGCTGATGAATCACTGAACACTACATCTGAAACTAATGATGTACTGTATGTTGGGTAATTGAATTTAAATTTAAAAAAAAAGAAATGCCTCTCATATCTGAGCAACCACCTGATACAAGGAAATCTTGAGATCTTTAATCTTGTCAAGGAATGAATTGTTTTATTTTGTGGGAATCTTCAGTTTGTTGAGTGCCAGCTTATTTGTGCATGTTTTAACTTTTAATATTAATAATAACAATTACAAAACATACTAAATTTTTTGTGAAATAAAGTATACAGGATATAAATCTTCATTTGTGATTTGCAATCATTATTAACATTAATTCTTGACCTTTTTTAAAAATAATACAATAATGCTCTCAGGAACTACTGAGGAATTTAGGGCTGTTTGCCTTAATATTAAATGGGTAATCAGTGTATCTTTGAGTTTCTTTATCTGACTTTTGTAATTTCTTCACATTCATTATTGTTAAGTTGCATCCTCCATTGCTATCTTTATGATTTTTAGTAGCATTCTTCTTTCCCCTATTATTTAGCTGCTTCTATCTTGTAAGAGCTTAGATACTTGCTAGAGAGGAGTCAAACTAAATGTACGGAGGTAGTTGAGGCAGAGCTCCAGAGCCTCAATTAAAGTGTTAGTGCATAAACTCTGGTAGGGTGGTTGTGAGGATAAGTGAAATCTAAATGCGAAGTGCTCAGCCCATTGAGGCTGCTCAGTAACTGTAGGGTTCTTCTTTCCTCACCCCACCTCTGCCTCCTTGACCTTTTTTGCATCAAGTCCAGGTCTCTCCTGCCTTGAGCTCTTAGTGAGGTCATTGACCAAAAAAAGAGGCTTTTTCCTCAGACATGATAAGAATGATCTCCATCAGGGCACCAGAAGATGTTGACAAATATGTCAACATCAAAGTGTGATGTGCTTGAAGACAGGGAGATGTAGTGTGTTATGGAAACCCAAAGGAGCACCTGAACCAGACTCCACAATTGAGGGGAGGGTGTGCTTGTGCACTTGCATGTGCATGTCTTGGTCATGGGCATGACTCTTGACCTGAATCCTAAAAAATAAGTAAGAGTTATCTAGGTTAAAGGCAGCTGGACGATTATAGAAAAGACTTAATTTATGTTTATTTTTTAAAGAAGATTTTATTTATTTATTCGACAGAGAGAGAGAGAGGGAGAGAGAGCACAAGCAGGGGGAGTGGTAGGCAGAGGGAGAAGCCTTCTCCCTGCCGAGCAAGAAGCCCAATGCAGAACTCAATCCCGGGACCCTGGGATCATGACCTGAGCCAAAGGCAGACCCTTAACTGACTGAACCACCCAGGTGTCTCTTCATTTTAGGTTTAAAAGACACTTAGGAAGTTCTTCAATTGAATGCATGATCTTTTGATACACTTTATATTTTGTTTGGTTGTTTGTTTAGATCTTGCTATTGCCTTTTATTAAATTTTCTTTCTTTGTGTTTTACCTTTGCTTATGTTATTTTAGTAATATTCCTTTAGAAAATGCTAGACTTTCTTAGTTGTGCAGGAAAAAAAAAGTGAAATTACAAAATAAAGGAGATTAATCCACTTTCAGACCTCTCATGAGAGCTTCTCACGAGGCAGGAGAAAACTCATGAAACATGTGGGCAGCCCTAATTTAGAGTCCATTTCTGTATCTGTAAAATGGGAACAATATAGCTAGCAAGGAATAAGAGGTTAAGCTCTGTAAACAGATTGCTCTGGTTTTTCTCCTAGCAGTGTGATTAACTTTGTGATCTTGAACACCTTAACATCTATTTTTCTCAGTTCCCTTATCTGTGAAATGGGGGGAAAAACCTATTTTATAGGATTTATTGTAGGGAAGGGTTGGTATTTGTAAATATTTGTCTAGCACTCAAAAAATAAAAGCAGTAAAAATTATTAGACATTATTATTTTCATTAATATGACCTTAAAAAAACCCAGCTACTGTATGTAAAGAACATAGCCCAGTGCCTAGCACCTAATAATAACTATCTTCCTCTTCTTTTCCTTCCTTCACTTTCTCTTCACTTTCTCATTATTATCATCCCTTTTCACATGGATATTTTTGTCCAATATCTTGTCCCTTTTCTCCTAAAAGAACCAAAGCATGGCTCAACATTATAGTTTAATGCTGAATTGCTCTCTGATTCTTTGTTGAATTTCTCCCTTTCCTTCCCAACAAACTACAAGTTACCTGAGGATAGGAACCATGCTTAATACCTATAGTATACAGTGCTGAGAATATATCAGATGCTCTGTAAATATTTGTTGAATGGATTAACAAATAGTTGGTAGTAAGCAAATAACTCTTAATTGTTTACAAATAGGAAAATAACCTATCACTAATGAAAGTCTTGTGATTTTTTTTTATGTGCTGAGTAGTCATCCAAGAGTTAAGAGTGCTTCAGGACCTGCTGGAAGGTTTCCAGGTTGATAGCCTTAGTTTTTATCTACACTTGATAGAAACATTGGTCCTATCTTTAACATGAAATGTTTTCATCACTCCTAATATTCTTTTTTAAAACATAGATATTTGCCTTCTTCACTTTAGTCTTTATTATGCACTCAGAAAATAAGGTCTTCAAAAACACTGTAAGTTTATCTATAATGTACATGTTTCAGTGAGTTCTTACTTTGTGGATTAGTAAACTCAGTGTTGTTATCACTAAATTTAAGTGATTAATAGTTTTTTCTCTCAGATGACTGTCCCTACTTTAATACCACTCATCTAACTTTCTTCTTATAAGTGCAATTCTGTCAAGAAAGTTTTCTGAAAGTATTTCACACATTCATCTGCATAGTCCTACATTGAATTAAGTCAGCATCAATTATTCCTACTTCTGATTTCCGTATGAAAAGCAGAATGGATGACTGACATGGACAAACCTGCAGAGTTAGGGGCTGAACATCTCCTTGTTCTTCATCCTTGTTCTTTACCAGATTTCTGAACTCAAAAGACTTTGTGCTTTGATGCCTCCCATTTTCATTATTTCCAGGTAATCATTCTGATTCAACTTGGTTTGGTAGTTGGTTTTCCTTTCCACCATCTTCTCAGGTGTTGATAGGTTGGGGAAATGATTACTTCCAGGTGTTTCAGGTATCAAATCCCTTGATCTTACTCAGTGATTGCCCATAGAGTTGCCCAGTATAATTGCCCAGGTCCAGTCATTGCTTCTTCTCGTCCTGATCCTAATCACCCTTCTTGTTTCCTTGGCTCTCAGTTTTGACTTTGTGATGTTTTTTATTCTTAGAATCTGCTCTTGAAGACCTATTTAGACTCTCCTCTCTGCTTTGGATTTGGATTCCTTTATGTCTTCCATTTAGCTCTTGACTCTGAACATCTTGGATTTTGATTGCCTGCAACTTTAGGTGAAAGACACCCCCCCCCCCCAGTTCTGCTCAGAGAAGCCCTCTAGCATAGTCCACCACTGATTATCTTCCACTCCCATCAGGGGAGGATTGATACATGTTTGTTATTCTTCTTAGTTGAGATTCTATGCAGTTAAGTGGTCAATACCACTTCTTAACTAGTCATAACCCTTTGAAACATAGCTGAAAAATTTATCATAATTTCTTTTCTAATTTTTGCTTTTATATACGAGCTAAAAATTATGTCCATGTAAGCAAATAATTTATGTGCTTCAATGAATTAATAAAATCAGGTAAATCAGTAGAAAGATAATCATATTTGTTCTATGAAATTAAAGTGATAAAACAATTGGTGCCTTACTGATTAAAAAAACGTTTTCAGTTAGCTGTATGTGAAGTCTAATCATGTGGTCAGATAGTCATAAGCATATATAAGTGAGCTCATAATTTAATAATTCAACTTTTTCACTTACCAATCATGTTTTTTATTGTTTTTTAATTTTGATAGGGAAGGGCTTAATATTTCTATGGAATTTATTGCAACATACAGAATGATAAATAGTTCAAATATATGGTAGCACTTTATAAAACAATATTTATTTTAATTGACAAAAACAGTTGAAGATCTATGAAGCTATATTCTAAGATTTTTTTCCAATAACATTAGAAAACAATTTTTTGTACACATTGAAGTAGCATTGTCTTTTATATATACATTATGTATAGACAGATAGACAATAGGATTTTTTCCCTATTTGAGCTAATTCACATCAGATACTAATCTCAGAGGCTGGCATTTTGTAGCTCACTTAACCTATCCAAGGAAAACATAAACTATGTACTAATGCAGATGTTTGGAGGGGAAAATGTATTTTTTTCTGAGCGAGAAGGAGAAAGTGACATCCATTGAGATTTAAATGACAGCATGTGACAGTAGATGCTACAATTAAAAGTCATTATGGGTTTCGTAGTAACAAATTATCATCAAAAGACACTCTTAGGAAAACATTAACAAAGCAGTATGTGGATGAGTGACTTGATCTATGGGGTGAAGGGTGGGGAGAGGGTAGACAAGAAGAGCACAGTCCCTTACTCAGAAAGCTAGGAAGAATAGCTTGAAATAGCTGGTTCACACAGAGGTGGCAGGCATCTTTTGTTGTTTTTTTTTTTTTTAAGATTTATTTATTTATTTGAGAGAGAGAGAGAGAGAGGAAGGGCAGAGGAGGAGGGAGAGGGAGAGAATAGCAAGCAGAGTCCTACTGAGGGGGCAGCCCGACACGGGGCTGGGTCCCACAACCCTGAGATCAAGACCTGAACCGAAATCAAGAGTCGGATGCTCAACCAACTGAGCCACCCAGATGCTCCAGGCATCTTTTATTAAAGGAAATCAAGTGCTATCTTCTGCAAAACTAGAGTTAGAAGTGCTGTCATTTTAGGGGAGCCTGGATGACTCAGTTAGGTGTCCAAGTCTTGATTTCAGCTCAGGTCACGATCTCAGGGTTTTGAGATGGAGCCCGGCATGGGGTTCTGCCCTGGGTGTGAAGCCTCAGATTCTCTCTTTCCCTCTGCCCCTCCCCCCCTAAAAGAAGTACTGTCATTTCACCTTTTAGCTTAAGAACTTGAAACTATACTCACTTGAATTCATTTTGCTTTTACTGTCTTTGAATTCATACAAAATACTTGAGAAGTATTTAGGAGAGTGATTAATGGTGGATAGTTTTATAGCTATAAATTTAAATGATGTACAAAAGCCAACATAATTAATTGAAAAAATAAAAATTTTAGTCAAACAGTGCCCTTGAGTGGCTATGGTTTTGGAGATGTGGTAGGGTAGTTTTTAAGTTCCAGTTAACTGAATAGATGGGATAATATGTCCAAATTCCATTAGGCAGTCATAATTTCAGTTTTTCTTTGGAACTAGTTTCCTTTCTTCAAGTCTGGAGGGAGCTGACTAAAAGAAGACAACTTTGCTTAAGTTTAATGCTGAGAACATGCCTGGTACTTTGAGATTTTGTTGGTACCAATGCATTTTATTGATTTCCATTCTTATTATGGTGTCACTGTAGTATTACTGTTTTATTATCTTTTATTAATAAAAATACTCATCATCGTTGAGAATGAAGTGCTCGAGTGTGTCACTCTTAGTCTCTCCATAAAGATATAATTTATCCTCTTGTTCACCATATGCCTAAGTATTGTTTGTGAAACCATATATCTTGGCAGTGGTTGAAGTATGACTACTTTTTCTTGGATATTTTTTAGTTTCTTCATCTGCCAAAATTCTTCTGCCAAGGGAACAGTATGACAATCAATCTTTTTGCCAGTAAGTTTTGGATATTTTAGTTCCATACAATTTCATAGGACTTACTGTTTAACTACTGTATACGTATCTTTATTTAAAAGCAACAACAATTATTATAGATTCTTGTTATCCAGTATAAGAAAGAGAGCCTAAGGTAAAGAACTCTTTTTGTTATCTTGGCTTTTTATTCTTAACCATTTTTGCCTCAGAGACCACTTGGACCATTTGGATGAAATCCTGAATTCCCTCTTTAGAAAAATATACATGTACTCATGCATGCAGAATTTGAAAAATAGTTTCCAAAGGTTGGTAGACCATTATAAATACAATCATGGCTCAATGGACTTCAGTTTAAGATCTCCTGTTCAGTGGGTTTGAGACTCCACTTATATCCTCTCTGCACCCACCACTTCAAGATCACAGCTTCTTCCTATAAGTTCCTATGAACTCTCTGCCGAAGAGTGCTCAGTCCATGTGTAGGGTAGGTCAGGTACCTGGATGTTAACACCCTAAAACACTTCTCAACCAATGGTGGATGAAGGTTGATGGATAAATACCCCAGCTTCCTTACCCATAAGGTAGGACAACTTGGAAGCATTTTCTATACAATCTTCCAGAGGTCCCTAGCAGCAAATGGGGCCCCATTTGAGCACAGTTGTGACTTACTCACTGACATACCCATATTGGCTTTCTTCCCTTCCCTTTTCTCCTCTCAAACTGAGGCTTCCTAGGATCAGCTCTTAAATAATCTTCTTGCAATCAAATCCTAATCTCAGGGTCTGCTTTTGGGAGAACCAAACTCTTCCAGTTCTTACTGCCATTATAGTAAAACCCCAAAACTTAGTGGCATAAAACAAGAATTTATTATTTTATTAAGCTTATGGATTCTTTGGGTTAGGAATTCAAGTAGGGCACAAGAGGTTGGCTTGTCTCCACTCATTATTGTCTGGAGCCTCAGGTGGCAATACTCAAAGGCTGAGGATGGCAGCTAGTGTCTGAAATCACCTGAAAGCTCTTCATGCACATATCTGAAGCCTGGGCTGAAATAACTCAATTGCTGAGCTCAGCTGGGAGTAGTGACCTGGGATCCTACAGGTAGCCTCTGCAGCATGGAGGTCTCAAGGTGGTGACTCTTCTTACATGGGTGCTAGCTTTCCCCAAAGTGAGTTTCCCAAAAGAACCAGGTAGAAGCTGTATGGTCCTTTTGGGCCTACCCTTTGAACTTCTGTGGCATCACTTTTTTTTAATTGAAATTTAATTTATTTAACATAGAGCACAATATTGGTTTCTGGAGTAGAATTCAATAATTCATCACTTACATTATCACATCTTTATCCATTCATCAGTCGATGGACATTTAGACTCTCTCCATAGTTTAGCTATTGTTGATAATGCTGCTATAAACACTGGGATGCATGTACCCCTCCAAATCTGTATTTCTTTATCCTTTGGGTAAATACCTAGTAGTGATTTCTGGGTCATAGGGTAGTTCTATTTTTAACTTCTTGAGGAACCTCCAAACTGTTCTTCATAGTGGCTGCACCAGTTTGCATTCCCACCAACAGTGCAACAGCATTCCCCTTTCTCCACATCCTTGCCAACACCTGTTGTTTCTTGTGTTGATAATTTTAGCCATTCTGACAGGTGTGAGATGGTATCTCATTGTGGTTTTGATTTGTATTTCTCTGATGGTGAGTGATGTTGAGCATCTTTTCATGTGTCTATAAGCCATCTGGATGTCTTCTTTGGAAAAGTATCTATTCATGTCTTCTGCCCATTTCTTAACTGGATTATTTGTTTTTTGGGGTGTTGAGTTTGATTGAGTTCTTTATAGATTTGGGGATATTAGCCCTTTATCTGATAAGACATTTGCAAATATCTTCTCCCATTCTGTAGGCTGCCTTTTAGTTTTGTTGATTGTTTCCTTCGCTGTGCAGAAGCTTTTTATCTTGATGAAGTCCTAATAGTTCATTTTTGCTTTTGTTTCCCTTGCTCCAGTGACGTGTCTAATGAGAAGTTGAACTTCTGTGGCATCACTTTTGTTACATTCTTTTGGTTACAACCAGTTACTAAATTGGTCCAGATTTGATGGGAATCATGTCAGAAAACTTGCATACATATTTTAAAACTTTCAAACAAACTAAGAGTTATTGCACAAGTAGGAATTTGGTTCTTAACAAAGAATATTCTCCTTGCTAAAGCTTTAGTAAAACTATATGAAAATTTACAAGTTTTGTTATTTTATCATTCTACCAGGTTGATAATTTTTATTTGCATAGGTGTAGCTATAAATCAGCTGAGAAGTGATATATCAAATTCATTTTTGTTAATTTAATCTAATTTAGAATGTGCTGAGAGAGTGCATTATATAAATAAATATTTTAGCAAATTATTTTTTAATGGGAATAATAGAGTGGGTTTATTTATATAGGATTTTCTTGAAGCTAATCATACATGTAATTGCATTTTTGAACACGGTTGTAATTTGGTACTTTAATAAGTTTAAGTCTGGCCTTGAATTTTAAGTTTAAATTGGACAGGGAAAACAAGAAGGAAATATGGATAAGAGATAACGTATAGAGGTCTTGTGTATTTAGCAGTAGTAAGTTCATGTCAACAGAAGCTTAGAGAATTGCTTCCACTTTTGATAGGAAAATAAAAGGATAAATCATAATATCATATAGTATCTGAGCTGAAATACGACCTAAAATTTCTTTTAGTTCAAACTTTTAACCTTTTTTGGTGTCTTGAGAGATTATGTATGTAGACTTTTAATATACATAATCTAGGTGCAGAAATTTTGCAGCTTGCTTGTCTATAATGATCAAAATAGCTAAATAAAGTAAAACTATAGAAAGAGTAAAATTATCAGTGGTTGTCAAGCGCTCGGGGGAGGAATGAGGGATAAATAATGAAGCACAGGAGATTTTTAGGACAATGAAATTATTCTGTATAATAGTGTAGTTGTGAATATAAGATATTACACATCTATCCAAATCTATAAAAGTATATAGCACAAAGAATTAATTTTAATGTGTACTACTATGGACTGTATTGTATCCTTCCCCCTCAAGTTCATATGTTGAGGCTCAAGCCACAATGTGCCTACATTTAGAGAGAGAGCCTTTAGGACATAATTAAGGTTAAATGGGGTCACAGGGGTGGTGCCATATTTCAGTAGGATTAGTGGCACTATAAGAAGAGGAAAAGAGAGAGATCTCTCTGTGTACACACCAAGGAGAACCATGTGAGGACACAGCAAGATGATAGCCATTTGCAAGACAGGAAGTGAGCTCTCATCAGAACCTGAACTCTGCAAGAACCTTGATCTTTGACCTTCTCGTGTCCAAAACTGTGAGAAAATAAATTTCTGTTGTTTGAGCCATGCAGTCTATGGTATTTTGTTATGGCAGCCCTAGCAGACCAATACAGGATTTGGTACAAGAAGTGGGCTGCTGCTATAACAAATACCTAAAAATATGGAGGCAGCATTGAAACTGGGTAATGTGTAGGAGCTGGAAGAGTTTTGAGGTACATGCTAGAAAAAGCCTAGAATGTCATGAAGGGAGCATTGGCAGAAATATGGAGGTTAAATGAAAAGTATGGAAGTTAAATTGTGAGAGCTTAGGAAAAAGAGGAGAGCTAGAGAGAAAGCCTTTATTATCTTAGGGAATACATATATCATTATGAACAGAATGTTTGCAGGAATATGAATGTTAAAGGCCACTCTGGTGGAATGAGGAACATATCATTGGAAACTGGAGGAAAGGTAGTACTTGCTATAAAATGGCAAAAAACTTGCCTGAATTGTGTTGTTTTAGTATTTAGCTGAGATTTTTTTCTTTTTTGTTTTAATTCAATTTTTTAATTTAAATTCTAGTTAACATATATGGCAAAATTGGTTTCAGGTGTAGAATTTAGTGGTTCATCACTTACATATAACATCCAATGCTCATCACAAGTGCCCTCCTTAATACCCATCACCCATTTAGCCCATCCCCTGTCCATCCCTCCCTCCATCAACCCTCAGTTTGTTCTCTATAGTTGAGTCCCTTATAGTTGAGGAGATTTCTTTTTTATTTTATTTTATTTGAGAGAGAGAGAGCGAGAGAGCATGTGCAAGCGGGGGAAGGAGCAGAAGGGGAGCAAGGGAGGCAAGCAGACCCTGTGCTGTGTGTGGAGCCCAATGCAGGGATTGATCCCAGGATCCTGAGATCATGACCTGAGCCCAAACCAAGAGTCAGACACTTAACTGACTGAGGCACCAGGCTCCCCTTTAGCTGAGGAAATTTCTAAGCAAAGTGTTGAAGGAGTGGCTTGGTTTCTCCTTTATTGCTTACAGAAAAATTTGAGGAGAAAGAGAGATAAATTGAAGGAATTGTTAAGTAAAAAGGAACCAAAATTAGGAGATCTGGAAAATGCTCAACCTATCCCTATTGCAAAAAATGAGAAAGTATACTCTGAAGAGAACACTGAAGATGTGGCTGAACAACCATTTGATAAGGAGATTAATATGAGTGTGAAGCACAGATCTAATCATCTAGTCATCTCCACAGAAGCCAGGAATAGAGATGGGATTATACCAACGGAGACATTGCCAGTTTGGACCAAAGGGAACAGGATGGGAATAGAGCTAGTCAGCTGCCCTATTCTTCAAGGGAAGGGAAGACTGACCCCAAAGATGATTCAGGGATCATCAGGGCTGCCTCCTTGGTATCAGAGGGTGGGGCTACCACTACCTTGAGCCTTGGGGATAATTTTTTTTTACATTATTTAGAAGGTTACGGGATCTTAGGAAAGAATGCAGACCCTGACAAGAACATCTAACTGTATTACAAATGTATGATATAAACTCACTGAAGAGGATGGGGAAAAGGGGCTGACCTAAGTATCTTTGGAGATGATGGAAGTCTGTAAGACTGAAGACAAAGGAACAGTACATAGCGTGGTACTGAAGTTGATGAAGTTGTTTCCCACAGGAGTACAGATTAACAATTCTGATACTGCTATGCATATATACTGGATGGGAACAATTAAGTAAATAGATGGCTAATGGCACAGCCAAGTTTCTCACTTTTGGAGCAGGAGTTTGCAGATAAGCAAGAGGAGGAAGTGAGAAGGATCCGTGTGCAAATGGATTAGAGTTGGAAATACCAGTTGAACTTATGTTTCACTTAATATAGATATAGATGGTTCCATATAGAAATACTTATAGATTTATGTATATACATGAGTTAGTACAAAAACATATATTTTTGCTATGTCAGATGAGATGGCCTAAAAGAAATGACATTGCAGGAGCAAGGAACACATCTAGTACCTAGATCTTGGTTTGCAATACTATTGTCTGATGAAAGGGGTAAAAGTTTCTTGGAGAAATGACTGATTCTTTGATTGCAACAAGAGATATAAGAGATGAGCCTAGAGCAACTTGTAGTGTCAGAAAGTAGGGAAGCATTCAAAGGAATAAAAAAGAAAGAAGGAAAAAAAAGAAAGAAAAGAAGGAAGGAAGGAAGGAAGGAAGAAAAGAAAGGAAAGAAAGAAAAAGAAAGAAAGAGAGAGAGAAAGAAAGAGGGAAAGGGAAAGAAGGAAAGAAAGGAACAAAGACCCTACACATTGACCGGGGTATATCAAAGTTGCGCAGGAACAAACTGAGAGAATACCCAAGGGCCAAAGCTGGAACAATTGAGCAACAAAATGAATAATGTAGTATTGGATCATAACCTGAAGTATAAAATAAATATCCATGTGTTTATGCTGATACAAATAAAAGATTCAATAAATTAATAAATGAAAAAGAAGAGAGAAATCTCTGAATGATGAAGGATTCCAAATAAACTACAGATACTCAATCCTCAGGAAGGGGGATCAAAATTTCCCACTACTTGGGCTTAGGCTGCACATAGTGACTTACTTCCAAAAGTATACACTAGGAAAAGGCAGGAAAAGAGTAATTTCACAGTGGAGAAACCTGACGAACTCAACCTTACCCAGGTGACCAAGGCTGATGTCAATAACCATAAATCATGTTGTTAACATGTACCCTTGATATAATATGATAATGGCACTTTATCTCTGTGGTCTTCCCTTGAATAACCCATAAGTCCAGACTACCCCTCTGATTTTATTGAGATATAATTGATATATAACCTTAATTAGTTTAAGGTATACAATATAATGATTATATATATATATTTGTATATAATTTATGTGTGTTATATATGCATATATATGTATATATGATTTTATATGTGTGAAATATGTATTTATATATATGATTATGTATATATGGTGAGTGATTCCTACAGTGAGTTTATTTAACATCTATCACCTCACATAGTTACAAATATTTTTTCTTAGGATGAGAATTTTAAGATCTCCTTAAATTCCCATAATTCCAGTCTTACCACAAGACAAACATGAGACAAATTCCAATAGCAAGACATCCTACAAAATACCTGACTGGTATTCTTCAAAAATGTCAAATCATCAAAAACAAGGAAAGTCTGAGAAAAATGTCACAGCTGAAAGGAGCCTAAGGAGGTATGATGACTAAATGTAACATGGCATCCTGAATGGGCTCCTGGAACACACAAAAAAAGGACGTTAGGTAAAAACTAAGTAAACTATGGACTTTAATTAATAATATACCACTATTGGTTCACCAGTATAACAAATGTATTATCAGGTAAACCAGATAATTGATGGATTTCTTTTTCATTTTGCACATTTTACACAGATTTAATATTAAATTAAAAAATCTGATGATACCTAGACTGTTTAGTCAAATTTCATGTTTTAGTCAAATTTCATGCAAAATATGACAAATATTTTGATGAATAAATTTTTCTCTTTTACTCAGCTTTTTGGCATTGCAGAGTCATAGCTTGTGTATACTGTAGGAATTGTCCCTTTTCTGTTACCCTTTCTCTCTAGATGGGTTCTCTTCTTTTCCCTTTCTGATGTCCACAGAATTCTTTTATTAGCCAAAATTCTAAGGTTTCTTCTAGTTGAGCCTCCTTTTCAAATATTCTCAAATTTCAATTCTGGCTAATCCTAGCTGGGACAGATGCTCTCATTGGATAGGATGAATCAGGGTTGGGCACAGACCCTACAGTGCCCTTTCTCTCTGCCAGGAGATCAACAGAGAATCTCTGAACTCTCATTGGCTATACTCAGAACTGAGACCTTGTGATACTATTAACACCTTAAAAAATGGTGTAACCTAGGAAGAAAACAAACAACCAAAACTAACTAGTGATGGCTTGAGGGAAAACTAAAGAGGAAATGTGGTTTTTAAACTTGTTTCCATTCAAGCAGGGGAGATGCTGGACAAGTCTACTTACATTCTCTGTTCCTCAGGCTACTCATCTGCTAAGTAGAGTCACCCATAAACATCACAGGTAATATTGTGAAATAATGTCTCAGCAGTTACATTATGGGAAGACACTTGTGAGCTAGTACTTATGAGAAAATAAAATAATTTAAGATAGGTGCATGAGAATATTTGAGAAATATCTGTAGTTCTGAAAGATGAAAATGGCATGTATTCTGTTAGGAGCCCCCTAATTATATGATTGATAACAATACAGATATTCACCATCAGAAAGGAAACTTGCTGGACTTGATGACATTCTGTTAGGTTCCTTGGACAGGATTTGACAGTTTTGCAACATTAAAATATGCTCATTTGCATCTTCCTTAAGAACATCTGGAGAAGGAAAAATGTGGCTTTGGAAAGCTGTTCAGCTCGCAAAACACTGAGGCTGAGCAAACATTCCAGCTTTCCCTCGCTGGCCATCACTCACACCCAATGTATTTATTCTTTTTCTCCGACAAGAGAGCAACATTTGGAATAGCTCAAGCTGCTGAGTTAATCATCGAGACGCCATGGGGATGTTTTAAGCTGTGGGCCTACCCTCCTAGTATGATTTGGAATCAACACAACCACCAAGCTGAGTAAGGCAAGTACTGCAGCTTGTCTGTTGCAAGGGAATCAGATTTGCTACCTTTCAAATGTCCCATCTCTGTTTAAAGCATCCATGCCAATGGCAGGATCTTGCCAGTATTTCAATGAGTCATTGGGTTTAACTCAGCATTGACTCCAAAAGATTTTTACCTAACATGGGTGCATGCTTTTTCTCTTTTATTGTGAAATTCTACTCTTTTTCCAAGTACATTGGGACTCAGAGGCTGAATTTTACCTTGTAATTTTTGAGTTGTGGTAGAACCTTCTGAAGTCACTCTCTATAATCACAACTCCAGCCCTCTTTCTCAACACCTACCTCAGCGCTCTAAAACCAGTCACACATGGGTTGCCTGGGTGGCTTAGCTGGTTGAGCAGCCGGCTCTTGATTTTGGCACGGGTCATGATCTTAGGGTCCTGGGATCAAGCCCCAGCATCAGCCTCCATGCTCAGCAGGGAGTCTGCTTGAAGATTCTTTCTCTCCCTCTGCTCCTCCCCCTGCTCTCCCTCCAAAATCAATCAATCAATCAATCAATCAATCTTTAGGAAAAAAAAAGCAAAACAGTCACACTTTACTACCAAAGAAATATTACCTACAACCCCCTTCTTTTGGTCCTAGGTGAAGCGAGGCTCTGAGGTCTGACACTCAAGGGAATGGTTCCTTACCTTGTTTTTAGGACACGAATGTGTATCTGTGCTTTGCTCCATGGCAGCAGTTATTATAGAACTTAGTACACATTTATATTCAACTAGAAAGTCATATTCAAATATAAGGTATGAGTAGGCAGGTGAAACATTGCCCAGAACATGACTTAAAAGTCCTGAAAGACTGTCTAGTTGGGGAAAATCAGTAAGATGCTGATTGTCCTAAGTTGGCTTGTGAGTTATTGGAACTCTACCAAGAAGTTAAGAAATACATTGAAATCAAGATATGTCTAGGAAAATATACTTCACATGATGTGCTTGAAGGGTATGTAAATGTAACCCTTTCCATTTTAGCTTGTAAAACACAATTATAGTAATAATAATAATAATAATGATTGGGGCCTATGTCTTGGATAAACTGCCATTTATCACGGTGAAGCCAATGGGGAAGTATTCATGGAAATTGATATCAGAATTTTTAAAAGTTCTCTATAGACTTTGGACAGCATAGCTGAAGTCAGAGTTTGGGGGGGCTTTAGTTATCTGGGTAGTTCCTTTGGACTGTCACTTTATTCCACAAGGGCCAAAGAGTCAATCCATATTTCTACCAACGGTGATGGTCAGAAAAACGAAGATACTTGGAATGCCAACTGGAAAAAGATAATTTCTACCTTTTGTTACCAGGTAGCAATGATATTGTAAAGAGTTCTTTGAAGTGCTTTAAGAAAATCTCCAAAGCATTTTTCTTTTTTCCTATTTCTCTGATGCTTTGTCTTAAGTTTCTCCTATTGAGGCACTGTTGTTTAATACACTGGAATTAAAGTGTTAGAACAAATAATGCCCTGCCAGCTTTTTGCTGTTAAAAAATGGTTTCCTTGTTTTGGTTCATCTCAGTTAACTGAAAAGGTCCTCACCTAATCATGTCCTCTTGTCATTGAAAGGCAGGAAAAGAACTAACACAGCAGAGAAGACTATTTTCAAAATCAATCCTTCATATTTAAAAGAGAGATCCATCCTCTCCAGGAGGTGCAAACATAGTCATTAGAACCGAGACCTCCATCTTCTCAAGTGCCCTTCCATTTTTTCATACTGAGAGGAGCTTTCAGGTGCCTGCTGGGCTAACTAAAATAGATGGCTTTTTTCCTTTAATGGGGTTCAGTTTGATTTTCTGTCATTGTGGTCAATGACACAAGACCTGTTCCACTGTCTGAATGCTAGAAGAACATCATTTTCTCTCACATCATTTGAGCTGCATTATTTCCACTCACCTGTCAGCTCAATGTCCTTTTTGGGGGGTGTTCTTTGATCCTGGCCCTAACATTTCACAATTTCCCAAGAATGTAACGTACGTGGGTCCACCGAATACAGGTACTTCTCACTTCCGAAACTTTTCTGGGCTGTAAAGAAAAACAGTGAGTCTTTGAGCTGTCTTTTCTGCTTTATGTTTGATCTCTGGAACAAGGAAGGAACAACATTCTCCTGCAATTTCCTTCCATTGCAATTTGTACAAGGCCTACCTGTAAAATGGTATAAGGGACCCCCCATGTCCACACTGAATATTAGAATGTGTTGTTTATTCTTCCATCTCAAGAGGAAAACTCTGCTTGACCCCCCAGATCTCAGGCAGCATACAACCATCCCAAAAATTAGCCTAAAATATCCATGGTACCAGCTGTGTATTGGACTCAACACTTGGGCTAACGAAGGCATATATGTCAAGACAGCCTGTACCCTAAACAACTAAAATCACACTCACAAAATCATGGCCTTTAAGTCACAGCATCCTGAGTATTGAGCACTTAGAATGTACTAGTCATGGAACTGAGTGCTTTACCTTCTTTGATTCCATCAAACTCTAGCAATAATGCTAGAAGCAGGGAGGGTTTAACCCTGTTTTGCAGATGAGAGGACTGAGGCCCAGGGCGGGGAAGTAACATTTTCCTAAAGTCACCAGTAGTGGCATACCAGTTTTTGAACTCAGATTTTCTGTCTCCAAAGCAAAAGTCCTGAATTTCTACCCCATGCCATACCCCTACCTCCTCTACCCATCCTGTAGATATTAATGAGGCCACGTTGGAAGAAGAGAGAGTATGCTGTTTAGATTTTGATGATTTTAGACATCATGTTTGGTTTTATGAAGGGGTGAAGGAGAAGAGAGAATAGAGCAATAGCTGCTTTCTCAAGAACCTCTAGAAAGCACGTGAAAATGCATTTCCCCCACAAAGGTCACTGAGCAAATGTTCAAATATTTTCTGGGGCTATTTGACCTTGACTCCTGGAAGGAGAGAGAATCTCTTTACTAAGTAAGTATTTGGTACTCTCTACCTCCTTGGGATAAAGTTTACAATCTTTGTGTCACAACAGTGTCAAGGGTATGGCAACATCATCTCTGTGTTTCTCCCTCATGTCTGTTTTGTGGGTGCACACTCCTGGAAGAGAGGTGCAGCAGAGATATCTGCTCTTTAAATGGCTCTGAGTAATGTTGCCAAGAAGTACACTTACATTATTTAAAGACCTTTTAAAAGAGAACCCTCCCCCTTTCTAGCACACTCTTGGCTGATAATCCCTATTGAACAATCTGCTGCTATATTTCTTGGAGACATTATTTAAAATCCTTTTAAAGTGCAGTTCTTCCTACTTCCCTACGATTGATACCTGTGAAGGGCTTAATAGTATCAGGGAGGGGGGTGATAGGGAGGGGGAGAGGAGGATGACTGCTACTTAAAAGGATTTAAAAGAATGTTGCAGCCATATTTCATAACCGTGATGCCTAAAAGCCTATAGTAAGGGGGGGGGGGGAAGGGCTGCTGCTTCTTTTTCTAGGCATTAAAAAAGAAATTGGAATATATCCTTCTGAGTTTGCTTCACCTGCTAGAAGAACCATTGAGAAGATTACTGGCCAGTCTATAGTAGTTTTACATTCAGAGTCCAGCATTCATCTGGAGAAACTGAAGGAGACCTTAGAATTTTCTGAAATAGGGATTGAAGTGGGATAGATGTAAGACAGTAGGTGCTCACGTAGACTTTTACATTTATGTACATGTATACACACACACTGTGTATAGACACACATACAGTATACACACATGTATATATGCATATAAATAAACTACATATGCTTGGCTTTCAGGTAGTGTAAACAAGTAATACATATAGCTGATATTTATTGAGCACTGTGTTCCAGGTACTCTTCCTGACTTTATGTACAGTTTCATTTAATACATCAATATGATATATGATATATATACTCTTATTGTCATCTTATTAAAAATGAGAAAACTGAGGTACTGAAAATGAGACAGCTGAATGATTCCCACCCAAGCATCTGTGTACTCATTTCAGGACCCAAGTTCTTAACCATTACACTTTTCTGAGTGCCCAGCCATCCTCTTGTAAGGGTTGAAAAGTAGTCCATGTAGGAGTCTATAAATGAACTGTGATCCTCTTGCTGCCCACTCCTGTTGTTCTCTTTTTTGCTTTTGTAACCTTTACAACTGAGCAACATCCCTAAGGTCAACATACCATTTTGAAGCACTGATAAGAGCTGATGATAGATTTTAGTTTTTTTTCATAAGAGATTTGGGTTTTTATTTGCACGGTTGCTCTAAATGCCATCTAGCCTTCCAAAGTTAAAAGAGCTTAGGATATCTAGAGCTTGAAAGGAATCTAGGAATTATTTAGTCAACTGGCTGAATTTTGCACAAGATACCATGACCCAGAAAGAGCAAGTGACATGCCTAAAATGATACATTTGGTGACAAAGGCAATACTAGAATCCACGTATGTCATTTGCTACTCCAGCAAAATTTTCCTCCCATTCCTGTTTCCGTGCTTTATGGTATGCATCTTTGTCATGTCCTTCTACCTTGTCCCTGGGCTTTGCCATGTGACTTATTTTTGCCAACAAGATACTAGCAGATGTATTGCAAATAGAGCTATTAAAAGCACTGTACCAGGAGGCTTGCTTGCTCTTATATCTCTGCCATTTCCATGGGAAGGAGAGGATGAGTGAAACATGAGGTCAACCCTCTCCAGCTAAGCCCAGCCTAGATCATTCACCCCCTTGCTGATCTACACACTCATGAGAAATAAGTCATTGCTGTTTTAAGACACTGAATTATGGGTTGGCTTATTATGGAGCAATAGGTAAAATTAGGTTGTTTTGTTATTGTTGTTGAGGTTCCCAGAATGTTGAAGTTCCCAGAATGTTCCCAGAAATAAGCACAAGAACTTTAAATGATAGAGACTCATTTTTTTTTTCCTCTAAAATGTTTTACCCCAGTACTCAGCTAAAGCAAAAAACCAAAACTGATACTGAAATACATTGTCTTAGTATTTGGGTCTCAGCTCAAATAGTACCCCCAAAGAAGCTTTCCCTTGACAATTAATAAAAAATTGTGCCTCATCTACTCAGATACTCTAGCATATTACTCTGCTCATGTATCTGGATTGATTGATTGATTCATCTTATTTATTTTATTTATGCTTATTTGTTTATTTCCTCCACAAAAATTGAAATTCCATTAAACTAATCTTACCTGTCTTGCTCACCTCTGTATTCCTAGCACGTATTACATAGTTGGCCCTCACTAAATGTTTCTGAAGGAAAAAAGTTATAAAGTATTTGCATTTTGCCTATTGGACATTTTGGGGTCTATGTTCTAAGAGCTGTTTAATGAGTAATTGGTCTAAGGAATTAGGGAAGGCTTTAGAGAGGAGGTCATATTGAGGAGGCCTAGAGAGATGATCTTTCACCAAGTTGAGGTGTGTGAGATAACACAGATGCAGTGGTACTCCAGCATAAATAAAGACATGGAAGTGCGAAGTTCTCAATCTAACTGCAGCAATCCAGCTTGGCTAGAGCTTAGACTCACATATTCATAGTGAGAATGGGAGAAGATGAGTCTAAAATACTTCTTGGTTCCAAATTGGAAAATGGCTTGAATACCACCCTAAGGATTCCACGCTCTATCTTTTAGCTCATAAGGTTTTTAAGCAACAGTACATTTGGGAAGAGAATGCTGCTGGTAGTGTGAAAGGAGAAGGTGGTAGAAGAGAAGGCAAGAGACCATTTAGAAGACCATTTCCAATAGTCCAGATGAGAGATGACAACTTAATAGAACTAAGGTAGTGGGAGCAATGGAAATGAAGGAAAGGAAAAGCATTTAGAGACATTGAAAAGAGAAAATTGATGGGTTTTGATGACCAATTTGACAGAACAGGTATGGAAAGAAGTCAAAGGAAGACTGGTAATCTCATTTATATGACCAAATGGAATGTGATACTAAGCTGGATAGAACAGGAAGAGAACAAATCTAAAAGAAGATAATTGTCTTGGATATGTTGGATTTGAGATGTTAGAGGTTTCACTTTGAAAACTTACTACATTCAAGGCTTATGTCTGGAAATATTCCTCCATTTTTGCAATAAGCAAGAGCCTTCTGAAATAGTCATTCATTACTTTTATTTTGAAACATCCTCTATACCTGTGCACTACCCATAAATAAACATCATGGTAAGGTAAAGTAAACATTCCCACCCCACCCCCCCAAATTAACAGTGTTAAACAGAATTGGCTGGTGGCAGGATTCAAGATATTTTGCATTTAAGTTTTTGACAGAGGAGGGAGATGAAAAGAAATAATCTATTCTCTGGCTATTTTACCACTCACCATTCCTGAGCCAAATCATTTATAGTCATGAGAAATGAGCTGATTGGTGATGAACACAAGATGTGAAGGTAAACTTGAGTATAATGTTGAGGGACCTCTGAGAAGAGACAGAAGGGTGTTGATGTTTGCAGAAACTAGATGAGCTGAGCAGTGGAGTAGGGAACACATCTTCTGTGCCAAAGAGCAAAAGGTCACAGCAAAAGGTCAGAGTTACCAAGTGGATGTGGCGTTCCTAGACCCAACTTTCTTGGAAGCTTCAGATGAACTTGATATATATATGTAATTCAAGCCGTATGCATTCTAAAACTTTATTTTTAAAAACACCTTGCAATCCCTCTTGAGACCCACACGGTATATTCTAATCCTCACCATCAAGAAGTTCTGTGGAACTAAACTTTTTTTTAGACTCTGAACACTTACAATCTAAGTTGTGCCCATTGAGCCTGTGAATATTTCTATCCTGCTTAGACTTATGTTCTGTCTCTCCCTCACTAAGCTGTAAGTTTCTTGAAGGCAAGGGCAATACTTTAGGCATGTTTATATCAGTGTTTGGCATCCTCAATAAATATCTGCTAAATTTAAGAACAAATGAATATAGCGCCTTTTGATTGATGTTTTTGCTTTTCATATGTGCAAAGGTTGTCATCAAATCATTCCTTTGACCTGACATCTCACACATCTTAGAATCTCATTCTTCCTCATGGAATAGTAAAGACATGCTTCTGAACACAGTGCAGAATAGAGGAGGGCCGGTGGGAGGAAAATTTTGGTATCAACAAATTTATTGTAAAAAAGACTGTATTAATGGCAAATGCCATCATTTTGCTTTAGTCCCACAAAACCTGAAAGTCATCTCAGTACAAAAAATTGAGAAGTGCATGAAATGGGATGGAAGTTTCCATTAGAGTGGACATGCTTGAACCTCTATTGAGTGTAGCTTTCTCAGGGTAACATGAAGAGATTGCTTATGACAACAAATCATCTCCACTCTGTACTAACAGTGATTCATTTAGGCCTGCTGTCCATGCTAAGATGAGATTCCCTAGAGGACAAATCCAATATGAGCAAAATTGGCAAAAGTTTCTTCTAAATGATGGGAAATGAAAAGAATAGCCTAACCTTTATTTTCTTAGACCTTTGTTCATCATCTTCGTGTAACACAAGTTTTTGTAAAAAATACACTGAGAGTTTATCACATCCCATAGTCTTGATAAAAAGGTAAGCCAAAGTAAATGTTTTCACTAAATTGTAATTATATACACAATTCTTAAGGCTTCATCTTCCTAAACATTCAGTTTCACAATAACTTGAAAAAACAAACATAATTACTATTCATGTAATATTAATAAGGCAAGACTTTCCTAACTGATACTTACCAGATACATTCGGAATTTATGTTTAAACATGGTTATTGTTAGTTAAAAATTAGAGTTTATAATCATTGATGAAACTGTCTAAAATAAGTAGTCTTACAGATCAAGGTATTAATGGCTCCTTATGTGAGTATTTAGAGTTTTGATTATGAAATAGTTCTCTTTTCAAAATTAGATTATCTAAAATTATTTGTAAGTAGCCATTTTAGCTTAATTGTGGTATGTGCTATTGTATTTTAACTAACTATAGTAGTTTTTTTTGCAACAGGGTTAATAAAAGTACAACCTTCCATATTTTAGAAATTTTACTAATAAAGGGCAGTCTTTCCTTCAAGTACTCTGACTTTTAATATTTATCAGGGTCAGAAAATAATCTTTAAAAATGGAAAGGTTACTACCCAGTCATGCTCCATATAGTTGGTGAACTCAAAGGGCATCATGAAGTTTATTTTTACAGAACAGATACAGAGATTCCACCCAAAATATGACAGTTTCCATAGATTAAAGTAGTAAAGTTTTAAATGAGAATTATTTGCACTGGGGCTCTCTTATGTCATCATAAACATTTTAGTAAGTGCTCCGTACAACAACTGTTTCCAGTGGTGCCACATGTGAGAAAGATCTCTGCTCTTTCTCCTTCTACCACAACCACCATAGCCAGAGTGAGTCATAAAGTCATAAAGAACGGAAGAGGGATCTTTTTGCTTCTACTCTGTGATCTAGTGTCACTCCCCGGAGAGTGGGGAGGAGGGGGGCACTGGCCACGATGTGTTTAGCTGGGATAGCTGAGAAAGGGCATAAGGAAGAACAATTCAAGGTGATAGTGGAGTCAGTCTCCTGTGTTCTGTAAGCTGCTTGGCTCACCCCTGGAGCCTGCTGCATCATTTGGCAAGACTTCCCACTATGGGGTTTCTGTGGGGAGAAGAGCCTGAACTTTTCAGATTTAAAGGCCCAGACTGCTGCATGATGGATTCTCCCCTAATATCATTAGCTGCACATGCTGCTAATTGTAGTGGCTGCTAATCCATCTGAGCAGCCAAAATGATATTAGCTTTCAATAGGATTTACATATATCCAGGCTTGTTTCTGCATCAGCTAGCAATTAAAGTTTAAACTGTTGAACATGCAGCTTGCTGTAGGCTAAGTAATATTTAATAGCATTAACAATGCATTTCCCTATTCGCTTCCGAATTGCTTTACGGGCTCATCAATTCGCCATCACCTTTGTGTGGCACAGCCGACATTAGCAGCTCTTATCCTAACAGCTTCCAGAGGAGGGCACTGTCATAAGAGATGGAACAGTAGAAATGCCAGCTGTACATATAAGTATTGGCAGCATAATTTATGTTTCTATTCCTAGCCCCCCGCCCCCCACATGCACATGCACACCCATGCACACTTATTGGAGGAGGTGTGTTAGCTTACCCTTTCAGGGCAGGCTTTGAGAAACTGTAAATTAGCTTATTTAAACTAAGGTGCCTATAGAAGATGAATATTAACTGAAAGGTAGTTTCAAATCATTCCAAACTATGTGAGGAATCCAGCTCTTTCAAAGCTTGGTGTAAGCAGGATTAAACTCTCTTGATTGACTTGCTTAATAAACATTTATTTGTATGAGATTGAGTTAAATCAGACTAGACCATAAACTCCATGAGGGTAGTTTCTTTGTCTTGTTCATGGCTTTTTCCTTAAGCATCTAGCACAATGACTAACACATAAGAGGTGCTTAGTAAATATCTGTTGAAGTAATGATTGTATGATATAAGTGATGGATGATTCAAACTTCCTGATCCTAACCCCAAGCCCCTGAAGCCTCCTCCCTTGCTCATTGTTTTATGCACACCCACTGCCCACCCACTTCTTGTTTCTAGGCCATTCACCAGTGGGTAGACAAGTCAAGGGTGGGGAGGAAGATATGACTTAAAAGAGAGTCTGCAAGCATTCTGCAAGAAAGGTGTCTCTGTCAGGACCAGTCCATGGGCAGCTAGATACAATGAGATCTTTCTGGCCTGTAAATCTTCCCGCCTGGGGATCATATTGGTGGATGTCAAATGGTTGTCACTACGGTGCAACTTCAGGATGAGGAGTGTATTTAGTTTCCTGTGGTTGCCAAAACACAATATCAAAAACCAGTAGCCTAAACCAATAGGACTTTATTGTCTCACAGTCCTGGAGGCTTAAAGACAAAATCAAGGTGTGGGCAGGGCCACACACTCTCTCTGATGGCTGTAGGGGAGAATCCTTCCTTGCCTCTTCTAGCTTCTGGTGTTTACCAGCCATCCTTGGCATTCCTTGGTTTGCCTCTCTCCGGTCATGGGGTTGTCTTTTCCCTGTACCTTCACATCGTCTTCCCTCTTTCTCTGTATCCAAATTTCTCCTTTTTAGTAAAACACCAGTCATATTTGATTTGGGCCCACCCCAGTGACCTCATTTTAACTTGATTACCTCTGCAAAATCCCTCTTTCCAAATAAGGTCATATTCTGACGTACTGGGGGTTAGGATTTAAACATAATCTTTTAATTAAACAATGCAACCCATAACAGAAGGCTATGTACAGTCTGGAAGATGGTAATAGGATGCTCTCAGGTCTGTAAACTTCCCTTCTGGGTACCAGAATAATCCATATTCTCTGGGCATAGAGGTCAATAATAATTGAATTATTCTTATCATTTCTTGGACTCTGCCATCTTGTAATTCTCACTTCAAATGGCTTTTATTACATAATGTTCTCCAACTATTTCTCTGATCATTCCTTGTAGTTTAGTAATTTCTCTTTCTCATCTGTCCCTTAAATGTGGCATTCTGTCTAAACTGTCAGTTGTCCCCTAGTCTTTTTGCTGTGTCTGGTCAATAGGCAACTGCTTTAAATTACACTTGCTCTTTGGTCCTACTCCACAGGGATGATTGAGTCCACTTTATGTAAAATTGGTCTTGTGAGGCATTCAGGCCAATTCATTCTAAGAGTTAGCTATTTTATTAGGAACAATAATATCAAAAGATCATATTTTTTTATTATCTTATTTCAAAGTAATCTATTGTTTTGTCATTCACATAGAGTAAGGGATAAAGGTAACCATAGTTCTTATTTACATAGACATTGTCTATCATGTTTTGAAACGCAAAATCTAAAAACATTCAGTACTCTTAGTCTGGGTTTATCTCTAGGCTACACAGGATGTATTGGTTTGAGATGAATGAAACACATTTGCCTTTTATAACTGATTTCTCCTTCATTGGAAATTATTTATTATAATTGTTATGTTTAGTAATTTTGATGGCTCACAAAGTATTGAAGTTTCATCTTAAGAGAAAAAATGTCCCTCATTATGACATGGAGTAGGTCGCCATGATCTACTCTACATTCATAATTCAACTAAACAAAGAAATGTAGAAATAAAGATATTACTGATGCTTATTAATTAAATTTTTTAATTTAAAAAAATCTCTCATTTCTGTTGAGTTTTGTTAGCTCCAGCTCGAGAAGAGCTCCATATAGGTGTCCTTAGCCAGAAGGGACAGGAACAGATGAATGGCTTTCCTCACACTTCTTGTTGGGTGAATCAGTCATGCTCTAGGGTCAGGTTAAGTTTGCCATTTTTGTACAAAATCACTTAATAAATTGATTGGCACCTTATCTTGGTGTCAATGTCACTCCACTTTTAGAGATGTCCAAACTGTTTAAATATCAAAAACAAACCATGGAGGACAACCTAGTGAGAAAGCACTTGTGCTAGCTGAAGATCAAAGGGAGACAGCTGACCGCTGTATATATTTGATATTACTAGAGAAGAAGTATAGTGATTTAGTCAGTGCATGTGGTCAGAGCTTCTTGGCTGGGCTCAGTGAACAGTGAAAGCAGTTGGAGAATATGCCAGGACAAGCATCTACAGAAAATCACAGTGACATGTTCTAAGGAAAACAAGATTTTCAGCATTAGGAAGATGACTATTAGAATGTGACTTCATGTAAACTATTTTTTAGAAAATTAATGAGCTCAATTCTGGGCATGTTACAGGAAAAAAGGAATCCTTTGAAGTGGGCAAATGTCACAAATTTATTTGCTCTAAAGCAAAATATCATCACTCACATTATGATATTTTAAGCTGGCATAGACAGGCATTTTAAGAGAGCTATCAATAAATTGTCAGTCAATCCTGAAAAAAAAGATCCTTGGCCAAATTTTAATTTATGGATATTTTATTAACTTGGGCTCAGTGTCTGAGTTTTCCATGAATGATTGGTTACTGGATGTGTAATGTATTTAGTTATATAATTAATTGCAGATATGCTGGGGAAGATTTAGGTAAAACATTAAAAAGAAGCTGCATTTTCCTTTAACCTTGTATAGGTTATTCTCCTGAATGATTTCGTCATAAACTATGGTGTATACAGAGAAAAATTTCAGGACATGTAAGTCCATTCAGACTGAAAAGCAGGATATAATTTTCAGAAGCTTCACAATTTGTGATTCTTTTTTTGGTCTAACGCTCTTGTTGATAAGGCTGTAGGATGACACTGTACACTGTCATTTTTCCTTCAAAAGGGTCACTTTGAAGAGAAACCTAGCCATAGCAGCAGAGATTGGATATGATGACTTCAGACCATGTTCCAACCTCACATGTAGGAGGATGCTTGGGGCTGAGGTTAAGAGACATTAAAAGTCATAATGAAGGTAAACTGAGCAGCTATTCCCAAGGTTACTATGTGTTTGGTTTGGACTTCTACTTCCCTGGATTCTGAGGACTCATTTTCAAAATGCTAAGTAAAATTCATATTTCAAATATGAACAAAACATCCAAAGAAAAGAATCTTTAAAAGTAGTGTGACATTCATTGTATTACATAAAATCTCCAACAACAGAGTCTGCGTACCTGCACACCACCCTGTAAGCCATTTGACTTTAAAAAAATGTTTAAAGACATTGGTATTCTTCTCCAGATGGCATGAGCTATAAGGGCAGAGATCCTGTCTATCTGATTTACTCTAGCATCTAATGTAGTGTCCAGCATGTAACAGGTGTTCAAAAACATGCATCAAGTATTTGTCACATGGATAATTATAATTTCAGATGGCTTTTAAGTTTAAGTGAGTGGATTTTTTTCCCTTCAAAATTTTCCTTCTGATCTTTCCTATCTTACTAAATGGTAACACTGATTGCCTGATTGCCCAGAAACCTGGGCATTGACCTTGATTCTTTTCTTTCTTTCATGCCTCATATTTAGCAGGCTCTGTGGTTGCTGTGTTAGATCTGTCCACCGCCCCACATCAGCATGCTGCTGTGCAAGCTTAAGTCACATCATTTCTTGCTTGGACCCCTGCAATGGTTCCCCTTCCAGTTTCTGTACTTTTACTCTTGCTTTCTTTAGTCTGTTCTCTTCACAGCACAAATGGATCATGATATTCTACTGCTTGACCCCTCTAATGGCTTTTCACAGACTTCATAGAAAATCCACTTCTTTAGCAGGGTCTGCAAGACCCATATGGTCTGGTTCTCACCTCTCTCTCTCTCCAACCCAATTTTGGCCCATTCATTCGTTATAATCCAACTGGGTTGGTTTTCCTTCAGTTCCTAAAAAACACTCTGCTTTTGCCCACCTGTTGGCTTTATTCCTGCAGTTTCCTCCATCTGGAATGAACTTTCTCCTGACCTTTGAATGGCACCTTCTTCTCATCCTCTAGTCTTATCTCCTGAGAAACTGCCCTTAAACTCCAGCCTGAGGTTCCCTTCACAGCCTCTCCTTGAGCTCTGCACCTGCTTTGCACATTTTTATAGTCCCATCACTATCTTCAAGAATCAGTAATTTATTATCTATCTTCCCTAGTACTTTGGAACATGTCTGTTTTGTTTACTATAATGCCCAGTACAGTGCCTGACATATATTATGCAATTAGTAAATCTGAAAACTTAATTTATTGAGTGATAGAAAAATCCAATGAAATATTACATAATATTACATAAATACATATATATAGTGCATACAGGAGGAAAATGGGAAAGTTTTGACTTACCCACAACCCTCTCTCCAGTAATCCACTTACTTACTAAGCACCAAATATGTGAAAGCTATTCTAGGGCTGCTGTGAATTCAAAGAAAAAGACCTGGTCCTTGCCCTCATGCAATTACACCCTGGGAGAGAAGATTAATATGTATACCAGTAACAATAATTCAAGAGATGATTGAGGAGGGTGCTTTGGAAGTGTTTTCATTTATGTACTATTTTATTTAATCTACTTTTATTATTTATTTATTTTTTATACTTACTCTATTTTTAAAAGAATTTGCATTAGACTGTGGATGGAGGTTTGAAGGAGAAAAATTACTTGTCTCAGGGAAGGCTTCATGAAGGATCCAGTGTTTAACTTAGATTCTGGTGAATACCAACTTTGGAGGTGCAAGCATAGTGCAAAGGGCACTCACTGCAAAGGAGCAGAGCAAAAAGTGCCCCAGTCTATGTGGACAGCAGCTCGAAGGGGCAAAGCCTGGGTAAGAGAAAACAGAGGAACTCCGTTTAGAAAGTGAAGTGAAGTCAGATTGTGTGGTGTTTCTAATTGCCTATAGAGGAAGAGTTTGTATACTGTTTGAATAAGCCAAGGAGACCCCCTGAAAGTTTGGAAGCTGGGCATTGATTTAATTCAGGTGCAGTTTAGAATGGTTAATCTGGAAGTGTCACGCAGGATGGATTAGAACAGGGAAGACCTGGAAGTAAGGACACGTGTTTGGAAACTTCCAGGTCTAGAAAAGAGACAAATAAGATCCATGGTGATGGTAGTGGGAATGGAGAGAACAGGTTGACTGGGGGAGCACTGCGCAAGAGATAGCCACCTGTTTTGAAAACTCATGGACAGGTTCAAGGTGTAGGCACGGGAGAAGAAGATAATTGTGGGAATGAGGGTAACAGAATGGAAAGTAAGAGCAAAAGTCTGGTTTCGTAGAAGAGTTGGGGAAGGAAAGCAGGAGGAAATTGTTTGAATACTTGGGTGTGGGATGAGGGATTATGCTTGGGATAGGGATTATGATGATGTTTTAAACTTTATGTCCTGTTTTCTACACTGGACAAAGGAAAGATAATACCTCTTAATTCACTCCTCTGTAAGGATTTTAGGAGAGGCTGTCTGGGAGACTACTGATTCCTGCTATCTGTGCGAATCTGATTGAGACGGGGAAAGTGAATGACCTTTGATATAGAGTCAGACATAGGTTGAAGTCCTGACTCACCGCTCACCAGTTTACTGCTCCCTGGTCAGCACGTGACCTTCTCAAGCCGTGCAAAGTCTCATAAGCTCAGTTTCCTTCCCCATGAAATGGGAACAAGTCCATGGTTATTGTAATGTCAAGGACCAGGGGAAGAAGTCTGTGAGATTATGTATTTTAAAGTGCTTTTTAAAATCCTCTTAGGAGGGCAGGATCATCAAGGAAATTCTAGGTATGTGTCTGTGATGCGTACTGGGTGTTGGATATTGGATATATTATGTATTATAACACTGCTTAAAATAATTGCCACTTTTAATAGCTTTTACAGTGTCATTGTCCCTGAGCACACAATCTTTCAAAAAAGATTTTGAGGGGTTTGTTTCATTGGGCAGGTAACCTGACCTTTTTCTTTAAAAATTCTTAGTTATATAAAAGTTAAACAAGGAGCTGAGGAGACTTTAGGACTTTAACAGTGGAAAAGTTAAATAAACTCTGCAGCAGTGGTCTCTCTCCTCTGGCTTGCAGAAGCCAAGCTTTCCCGCACTGCCTCCCTGTGTCTGCCGAGAGAAGCACTGGGTGTGAGCTTCCACCTAGTTGAAGCGCTGTCTTTGACTCAAGCATAGACCTTCGGGGATGCTGAAAACTGACAGGCTCTAAATGCCAGCAGCAGGGCTTGATGCCAGGCTCAAAAAGCCTGCAGCGCTCTGTAGAGGAAAATGAAATACTGCTGGCAAAACCTCCCTAAAGCTTGGGCAGAACTTGGGAGTTATATTTACTTAAAAAAAAAAAAAAAAAAAAGCATTTAGAGAATAGCCTATTTCTAAACGCCCCGTTACTGTCACGAGAAATTTAATTTCTTTTGAAGTGCAAGCATTCCAAAATGAGGGATGTGAAGAGTTATTGCAACCATTGAATATGGGGCAGACCCCTTAAAATAAATAAGCACTATGTCCACTCCCAAATATATGGCTTTTGTTCGAGTATGGGGTGGGTTTGATAAGGATGGTGTTACAACATTTAATGAGGTGCAAGGGAAAAAGGACTTTCATAAGTTCACATGGCTGTCATTATATTCTCTCCTATGTTCCCTTTCGCCAAAATTCCACTCTTATAGACCTGCTTCTGGATCCTTCGGCATCCACTACAGTAGAAGTCGGGGCATATGTGGATAATAGTGTGCATCATCTATTTTAAGTACCAAGAAAGGCTACAAATGGGGGGGAGGAACAAGAAAGCTGTGTGTAGACTGTTCTTATTGGCATGTAGTAGCTGCTGGAGTCCACACAGGATCTTTTGAATGAACTAAGCATTACGACAGACACACATACACATTTTCTAGGATCATATCTTTCTCTCTTTGATTCTTACCTTACATGGATTTTATATCTTGGTCGTTTTTTAAAAAATCAATAATTGTCCTGTTGATCGCTTTCTCCTTTTTAAGTCATTTCCTTCAGCAGCAGCATTAGCTAAACACATTCCCAAATCCATTCCACTCATTAGTATTAATGTAGTAATCATCATTCCCTTCCTTGGCTCCTTAGGCTTCCTTCAATATTTACACATCGGCCAAAACGGATTGAGCAGGAATAATGAGTCTTCGACATCCATACTGCACAAGGTAGGGGAAGACTTGTTTCCACTGGGTGGGGTGTATGGTGGCATAAACGGCATGTTTTATAATTATCAATGAAAATGACAAGCAGAGTCCCCAGTTCTGCGGTGCTGTGGCATCACCCAAGCTGGACTGATTCTCTGCCTCTCAAGGGACCATGAGAAATAGAATTGCCCTTTGGCCTTCTCCAGCCTCTACTCAAATTATTATTTCATTCTTTTTAAGGGAAAGGTCCCTCGTCGGTCAGAGGGCTTTTATGCAGACGTATCAGATTGAGAGGGCTTTTACTTCAGGTTCTCTGACAGTACAGTTTTATATGTAAAGAGTTTCTGTTGGATTTTTCCCTGTTTATTTTCTAGTAAAATAAACAAGTCAACTTTCGTGCCTTCATCAGACACTTAATTCAATAGGCATTTAGAAGCACTTGCTACTTGGCAGACATTGTGCTAAGAGCTAGAGCCCCCTCCAGCTTATTTTTTCCTCCCAGGATGAAGTTAAAATAAAAATAATGTGAATTGAAGACAGAGTTTTTGAAACATGGAGGCATTCTAGAAAGCATGCATCTAAGAGTTTGCTTGATCTAATTTCAGAAAAAGTAAAATATCTTTTCATCTCTAATAATATCCTTGTCTTCTCAATCAAACTGCCAAAGTTTTCTGGAGACACATATTATTTTTCAAGACAAGGAGAGCTCCTTTTGACTAATATTTGCCCCCTAAGAGTAGGATGTTTGTATATTTAGACATCTGTGCTTCCTGTCACAGGACAGATGAAGACTTTTTCTCATTGCTCTAGGTTTTGAAGATTTGTTTTTATCATTGGCAGTTCCCCCCTTTAGCACTAAAGCTGCAGGGTTGCCTTCCTGCTGGGAGTTCAGAATGTTTCCCTACCACACAGACAGCCCTCTCTCCCCACACAGCATTCAGCTTCCACCGAACACTCTAGAATACATCTATATTCAGGGCTAATTGTTGTTAATCCCTCATTCATTACCCAGTCCTGGCTAGGGCTCTTGCCCATTTTTGCTTCTGTCAGCAGCTCAGAAAAGAAAAACAGATCAAGGGGACAGTATAAATTCCACCTTCAGGCTGAAGATCTGAACACAGAGGGAATTGTGAGGCAGTTTTAATTCACAAAACTGAATAAGAACTGCTACAGAGGAGAGAGAAAAAATTGGAGGAAGAGTATAAAGAAGAGATAGGGTGAGACGAATGGTGAGAAACCAAGCAAAAGAGCTCTTGGGTTCACAAAGCTGGAGCGAAGGAGACCTGGAACCCAGAGCAGGCCACGGTGAAGGGGTGCACCCCGCCGTCCAGGGGCTCCCAACCTGGCAGACCCAGCCTTCCTGTGCAGGGTGCCAGGGAGCTCCACTCAGCTCTTCTGGGTTTCCTAGTATTCTCACCTCCCCAAAATAAATAATTTGTGGAATAATATAATTTTAGAACCAGAAGGGATGTTAATAATTGTCAATTCTAACCATCTACTTTCAAAGTTAAGAATACAAAGAATCTAAAATTTCATAAAACGCACAATTTTGCAAAGCTGTCTAGTGGCAGAGCCAGGCCTCCTGACTCTCAAGCCAGGGTGATTTAGCAGTTAGGACCAAATAAATGGATGCAGGCTTCTGTGAGGTAGATGGAATCATAAGCAGGTAATCCCTAAATGAGCAAAATAACTCGTGGAGTAAAAATTGCAACTGCAATCCAAATTCCTTGACTAAAGACTAGACCAAGATCATAATAAACCAGAATCATAAATGCAAACTGAAAAGCACTGTCTTGAATTTCTTCCTCAACCCTCTGTACTTTCTAACAGTATCTTTAGTGGGGACACTGGGAATGTTTATATTTTCCTGTGGAAAAAACCCTTCTCTACTCTCCAGGAATTGTCATTAGCTACACTGATTGATTGATTGATTGATTGAGTCTTTTATTCATTCAGTCATCCCTTACATATTTATGGAGTCCTTGCTTTGTTCAAGTTCCTGAATTACAGAAGTCCCTTTTTAAAGAAAGTCATAGATAGTCTCAACATAAGACTTACTTCTAAACAATTAAAATCTGGTTTAATATATCTAATATATCAATTATAAAGTTAAAGTAGTTAGCATACCCGCATACATTCTTCATTTCAAATCGCGTAGCCCAGCCCACAAAACTATATTAGTTGTTTTTTAAAAGGAGGGGGGATTTTGTTAGGAATCCTCCCTCTGCTCCAGAATTTCTTGGTAGAGAAGGTTCCTACTTATAGAAGTTATGATCTTTGCTGTGCTCCTGCTGTGAACTAGGTGATATAATGGACTTTATTATTTCATTTAATTACTCTTATCCCCAAGATACTCTCTAGCCCATTTCAGGTAAGTATGTGGAGGCCCAAAGAGTTGAGTGACTTTCTCATGGCCACTAATTTAAAGCAACAGAGTCATAATTCAGGTATAATGAGCCCCATTTTCCTCTCGTCCAGCACTAGGTCTCAGGGTAACCAAGGTTGACTGGTGATGGGCTGGCTCCATGAGTTGGTGATTACTGTCTACTCCAGACGATAGGCTGGGAATATTTGTGGAGATTGGGGTGGAAGACTTGCCTAAAAGTAAATGGTTTCTCTATATTAAAATTATTTATTTGTTCAATATCAAATATCTCAGTTGTACCAGCCCTGTGCTATGTGTTAATCCAAGGACAAATAAGAACTTTCTTTACAGGGCGTCTGGGTGGCTCAGTCAGTTAAGTGGTTGACTCTTGATTTCGTCTCAGATCATGATCTCAGGGTCCTGAGATCGAGCCCCATGTACGGTTCCGAGCTCAGTGCAGAGTCTGCTTGAGATTCTACTTTACCCTCAACTTCTGACCCTCCCCAGCTCACTTGTGCTCTCTCTCTCTCTAAAATAAATAAGTAACATCTTTTTAAAAATGACATTTCTTTCTCTTAAGAAGCTCATGATCTACTGGTGGTGGCAGTGACATGGGTATGTATGCAAATAAATGCAACATAGTGTTGTGTGACTCCACAATAAACTGGCATGTATGTTACTGTGTGTGGATAAGGAAGGGGGTGGTCAATTCTGCTTGGAGCAAGGGCAGGTGTAAGGACGGCTTCCACAAAAATGAGAACATGGATTTGAAAATAACATCCCAGTGTTTAGTCTATATGTTGCAAGCCATATTCCTTGTGCTGAGAACCAGAAAGACTGAAATGGATACATTACATTTGTTTTGTTCTGCTGCTTTATTTTCATGAATTCTACTCCCTCTTTTTTTTTTCTTGGTCCATACTTGTTTTTATTTGAAGATATGGGAATGTGAGCTACATCTTTTGTTGCAGCAGCTTTACCTCCTTCTAGCTGCTTAGGAAACAAGAACAGGAACCAGGGAGCACCAACTTCTCCAGAGTAAATCATTAACTTGGGATTTAAAAATGTTCTTTTCCTCTTCTACTGGTTCACTAATCAGCAGCCTTCTCCCCTTCTGTTATAACCTCTTCAACCAAATTCATGTAGTAGAAGGATGAAATTCTTGGGAGAAGAGAACAACCAGTTTACAAAGATGAGAGAAAGAACCACCATGGTGGAGTTGCTCTTGTGATGAGCTTTGAGTGTGTGTATGTGTGTGGTTTCTCTTAGTCACTGGGAAAGTTTTTAATGCTCATAGAAACCAAAGAGTTCCTGGAGAGTTACAGAAAGCCCCAGCAGTCACCAGCTGACACTTGAAAGAAACTGAAGCCATATATCCACCCCAGAAAGAGATGGGGAAAGGACAGCAGTAGGGGGCCAGCTGCACTGGGGATTTTTTGTTTTTGTTGTTTTTTCCCTTCAAAAAGTATATGTCGCAGACATATCTTCATCAATCATTCTCCAAACACAATTACACAAGCATGTTGGTAGCTCGTTTCCTTATTTTCACATATATTCTTGTATGCTAGTCTATACTCTCTCAAATTTCTTTCTGTACTCAGTCCTGTCAACTTTCCTTGTAACACTTCTTGTCCTTCAACAATTACTCAAAGCCACAGCAGCATAAAAGTTGAAGAGTTGTCATCTTCAGGTGTCAGGGGCATCTTAGGATGCAACTCAAGAGTCCACTCAGAAACACAGATCTCCTCTATTGTTTTTACTCATGTTGAAGCCCCTTGCCTTAAGACTTTCTCTGAGGAAATAGAGGTGAGAGTGATAAACTTACTACTAAAGGGCAAGTGAACCCAGTCTAAAGGGTGTGTGGTGGGGGTGCCTGGGTGGCTCAGTTGGTTAAATTTGTCTGCCTTTGGCTCAGGTCATGATCCTGTGGTCCTGGGATTGAGCCCCGCATTGGGATCAGTGGGGAGTCTGCTTCTCTCTCTCCCTCTGCCCTTCCCCCCTGCTCAAGCTCACTCTCTCTCTCACCCTGTCTCTCTCTCTCAAATAAATAAATAAAATCTTAAAAAAAAAAAACAAAGGGTGTGTGGTAATACCCACCTTTGTTGTCTTTCTTATTTAATGTGTGCAAGCTTAATAAAATAATTCCATTTATAGACATGGTGTCCAAAGATGGCTGACCATCTGCATCTGAGCTTTCTTCTCCTCATTAAAAAAACACCTCAGAGTAGGAAGTAGTGGGTAGTATCTTTGGGTCTTAAATCCAAATGACTGTGAGAGAGAATTTTGGGCCCAGGTTGGATCTGATAACCTGCCTCGCTCCAATCAATTATGACAGGGATTGAGCTCGTGAAGAGGAAGCAAAGATAATGAGTCTAGTCCTGTGCACTTTGGATGAAGGCACTTCCTAGTGGGTAGCAGTTCTCTGAGACACAACTAAACAGCATTTGCTAGAGGTGCATATTAAGAGGGTCCTGACTTTGCTTCTAATAACCCAAATATCTCCAGTAGTTCGTTCACATTCTCTGTGCCTTATTTCCCCCATACTTAAAGCAATAATTTGAAATAGATGATATTTTAACTCCCTTCCAGCTGTGAAAAGCTATGAACATTGTCCTACGATTTAACTGCTTTTTTTCAGTTGTAACTGTAACTTCTGGTTGAACATGTCAAATTGAACCGAAGCGTTTATCTCAGCTCCCTCCTAAACTCCAACTAAAATGGTAATGAAGAATAGAAGTGACATAAACTCACAAGAATTAAAAAACAACAGGGTTGGAAAGGACAGCAAGTAAGAAATGCCAACAAAACTCCAGAAGCTGGAAAACTAATGGACAGATGATGATTGACTTGGTAGAGCAGAAGACAAAATATTAGTCCAACCAATCTATCCAAAGAACACCTGAAAGTCTCAGAAAAAGAAATACTAGTTACCTCTGATGAAGAGGGTGCATAAGATTGAAAACATGAGTATTGTTTGAAAGTCTTTATAAGGAGCTATGAGAACCCCAGATCACCCCCTGCATATCTGTCAGAGACACTCAACTCCCCATCCCCAAGGGGCCAGATGACTAGAGATTTACTCTCTGAAAAAACTCTACCAGAGAGGCCCTGGATCCAGACCTTAAACAGGGGCGAGGCACCGTAATGAAACTAAGATCTACTGGGAAAATCCTTTTTATGACCCAGACCCTTTTTCCTTGGCTTCCGGAACACCGGGTGACAAGGCAGGAGATTGGAGAGTTACTTTCTGGGGAAATTTAATGACTCATGAAAAAAGACTTACACTGACCATTTGGAGTGCCCTAAAAAAATAGCCAGTTTTTTTAACTCCCTAACCACCATTGATAGACTCCACCATGTCTCATACTGTCTATATGAACAGATAGACAAGGATCTCAGGACATGTGAAAAAAGCCTCCAATACAAAAGCCAGAGACCAAAACCAGCAAACAGAAAATGGCAGTCAGGGGATTTGGAAATAATACAGAAAATAGAAGAAAACATAAAAGAAAAATATCTATATTATTTCCCGGGGAATAAGAGAAGATATTACATGGTGAAGCATTAAGAAAGATAAAAATAAACATTCACAGAATATGAAGTAGCTCCAGGAAATAATACCAGCTATAGCTGAAACAACATATTTGGGGAAAGGATTGAATGTTAAAATTAAGAGTTAAGATGGGAGAAAAAAATACAGATGGAAAGTAGAAGAGAATAGACAAGAAAATTAGGAACCATCCAAGAGATCAAACATCTGATTAGTAAGTAATTATTAACTCCAGGAAAAATGGAAATTTGTGTAAGGAAGGAAATGTAATCAGAAAGTACTAGATGGTTGTGGAGTAAATGGTACTGAAATAGCCATAATAATAATAAAAAACCATTTAATATCGATTTAACAAAAGTTGTGGTATAACTGCTTTTTGTTTTATTCCAGTGAGGCTGAATTTATAAGAATGGATTGTTTATAATTTCTTTTTTTATTACAAATTCTTACTCATGCCTTTGCTTATTTTCATTCGTGTATTTACCTTTTATTATCATTTTGTAAATACTCTTGATTTAATAAAAAATATGCACCCTATGACTATTTGTAATAACACTTGAAATGGCATAGCCAGATACATGGTTGTATGATTTCCCAATGATTACAAATATGTCTTCTTTCAAATATTAATGCCTTTGATTCTGTTTTCATGTCTTGGTTAGAACTTTCAGAATAATGTTGAATAGTAGTAGTGATTGTGGACATCCTAACTCCTGACTTTCATGGGACTGCCTTCAAAGAAGTGATGTCAACTCAAATTCCTACAAAAGCCTGCCAGGAAATGAACGAGTGACATAGACCAACATAAGGAAATAAGAAGGCAAGTGGCATGAACACAGTCACTGCCACCTGTTCTTTTTGCAGAAGAAATAGTACAGAGTGCTGGGAGCTGTGGCAAACTGAAGCATGCGTACCTGGACTGCTGTGGGAAGCCACTATTAAGCTACAGTTAATTTTTGTCATGTGGGCCTAAGTTGCCAGAAGACAAAAATCGTGAAGTTTATGTAAAATATTATGATTTTTAAATGCTGGCAACTAGGCAGAGTGCTTATTTTCCATCCCCTTTCTATATTACAAGAGGACAAATTTTTTAAAGTTGCAAAATATGTATAGGTTAGGAGACTGTAATTACCATGATAAAGTGCATGTGGCGGTTTATTTATATACTTATATAGCACTTGTCACATGTAATTATAATGGAGTCTTTCCACATCAGTCTCTTCTTCTGGATGATGAGACCCTTGGTGATGGGAACTATGACTTATTCTTCCTTGTGTCTGTGAGGTCTTACATAAGGCACATCAAACTTATTCAAAAATGCTGAACTGAATGGTGCTACTAAAAAATGTGAAATCATTTTCATATTTACCTAGAAATTTATATATTTGAAACTTATGTTTGTACACACTTTCATCTGATTATACATTCTACTAATTTCAGGAGGAAAAAGAGTTCTACCAAAATAGCTAAGTGACTGGTCTTTAAAGATAAGTTTCAACTTAGGACTAAAGTAGGGCACAATCTTTTTGTGGTAATAATCGAGGTTTTTTTTTTTTTTGCAGAAAACATGATTTATGTAGGAAGGGTAAGCTATATTGGCTAAATATTGAGGGATAGCTCACAATCTGAATGACAAAAAATTGGTCTTTGGAACTATGTTAAGCTTCCTGGCCTTCTTTTCTCTGATGTAGGTCAACTTGGCAAAGACTTGAATACAGTGTTTACAAAGACATTAATGATCCTTACTAAATTGAAAGAAAATCCTTTATGCTGCTTTAACTATGTAGATATGAGGCTGTTTTTCTTTTTTTTTTTTTTTTTCCGAAAGGAAATAGTCATAACCCAGGCAAAAGCATGGAAACTCCTGAGAGCATTGCTGGTCAGCTGCACAGCAAGACCATGTTACTACTTGCATGGCAAGTGCAGGTAATTCATTCTCATGACAATGTCAAGACAGAAGGGCTAAAATGAAAACAGTAGTGAGTGATGTGGCACCGCTTGACCTTTTTCTCTGGGGAAATGTGAATATAAGAGAAAGTAATTTAAACAGAAGTAAATGGGGGTGCCTTTACATTGTGACAATCCCTGGAGCCCCTTGTCATTTGTCATTCATCTATACCACGCAACACCCATAGTTACTGTGCCCTAGAGCAAAGTTATTTGGGCTGGCTAAATGAGGGCCAAAAATTTAGAGAACAAAACCAAACAAAACCCAGACAACAGGAAAACGGTGAGGGGACCATGGCCTCCATATTACAGAATAATAAGTCAGAAGAAGCCAAAGTCAGCCGATAACGTCATGTTGAAGGTGCTATTTCAGGAAGATTAATTTAGTGGCTCTTTTCATCATCACTGATTGAAAGAGAGAGAGGGGAACTCTAACCAAAGATCAATAGTTAAAAAAATCTACTCCAAAGATCCAGATGTAACTTGGTAGCATTATGAACTACAAGAGGGGCAATATGAACCAAAGGGTGGCAGCAAGACACTGCAAAGGAGCAGGAATAGAGCTGAGGGATCATGTGGATATAGGTGTAGGGGAGAGAGAAAAACAAAATGCCTCCTTCACCCCATACCATGATTTTCATGGATCAGATGGTCATTTAGTGTTAGACGCATTACTCTAAAGTAAGATTTTGGTTTTAGAAAGGAAATGAGAAAACATTCTGTGTATTTTTTTTTTCTGACTTGGTAGCTATTCTCTTTACTCCATATTCTTTCATCATTAAGGATATATAATTAAAAGAGTCAGCACAATGTAGTGAATAAAGCAGTAAATTAAGCTGGCAGTGCCAAGCTCAAGTTCCAGTTCTGCCCTTGAATAACTGTGTGACTTGCCTTTTTGAAGCTTCATGTCCACAGCTGTAAAATGAGGTTGGGCTAGACATTCTGTAAGTCCTGTTTCATTTCTATATTGCAATATTTTTTCTAACATAAAATATGAAAATACATTTCTATGAAGGGTGTTGCCTCCTTAAGGTGTACAATTTTCCTTTGACCTTTATCATTTTATTGGTATCTACCTTTATCAGAAGACCCTTTAGGTTTAAAGACTCCCATAAATTGCAGTTTGTGAACTCAGGAAAATGGAGAGATCAGAAGAATAATTTAATGCTGTTACAGGCAGTTGAGCAGGCCAGAAAAACAGAAAATGAAACTAAGTCAACAAGCAAAATGATGGATGCCACACAAGCTAAATGGTGTTTTAGAAGGAAGAGAAATGCCACTGCGCCAAACCATATGGCACATTAAAACCAGGGAGGACATCAGCACAGGCCTTGAATATGGGTGGATTTTTCAGCTCATTCCTTCTTTAACCCCCGGGCAAAATTCCTATTTTGGAGAACTTTAACCAAGATTCAAGTGACAACAAGGTGAGTAATGAGAGAAGGAAAAATAATACTTGCCCTGATGATTTAAGCTGAAACGATAGTAAGTCACAAATAGCAGCTTAGAGCATTTTCATTTGTGCCAACCTTAAAGCAGATAGAGTTCTGAGACTGCACTAAGGTTCCCTTCTGTCTAGCTTCTGTCCACTTCTCCTAGGATCATCAGTAGCTAAGTCTTTTAATCTCGGGACCATATCACTTATCCCCCAACTAGGACTAAGGTTCAAAATACAGATATTCCTGGAGGCAATGATATATTGGCTTAAACTCCTGCTAAACAGTGAGTGAATGGTAGAAGATTTTGCCTAAAGTAGATTTTGATTGAGAGCATTGAATTAGAAAGAGCTATGTCTCTGAAACTGAGAAGAGAAAAGGTCTTTAAAGAAGAGCAGCTAACTTGCCTGCTTTGCACTTTGCAAAAGCTAACATATTTGATCCTCAGAATTCATCATTGTAAGCTGTCCTTGGGAGCCATATTTGTGTTGATAGTTTCTGTTAGTGAATAAAGATTTCTAGATCTTTTACTACCCCTTGAATCCTTCTGCCCAGGGTATCAGCCTTGTTGCTTCTCTGTTGTTAGAAATAGAATGGATAAGCTGATTGCTGGAAGAAAACAAGGAGAAAGAAACCAAGGTGTATCTCCTACTTAGTAAACCCATGTTGTCTTCCCAAATTCCTGTTTCTCTGAGCCTGCCTGGATGGAGGCTCTCTAGGAACAAATACTCCCATGTAGGAAGAGATGCCTCAGAGTCAAGATTATTCAAAAATGAACTGGCAAACTAACTTTCTGAAGGAATAAATATGTGCCTTTTATAAGTATTAGAAACAGCTTGCTCATTGCACTTCAAGATTTGCTTTGAAAGCAGCAATTAAATCTTCTCAGCACCACACACTACTCTTTATTATTATTGCTAATCGAAAATCCATAATGTGAACTAAGCACCTTTTTTTACTAAAGGGAAAATGGATGAGTTCAGCTAGTGTAGTTTGAAAAGTAGCCCGGATGCTGCTTTCTAATGATATCTTAATGTAAAATTATCAATAGAAGACAGAAAAGAACAAATTTGGGTCATGCATTTAAAGAAATGATGACTCAAGAGGACAGGGCTTGAATGAATGGGGTCTTCATTTCTGAACTTAAGCAGACCTTGCTGATATTTTTAGCTGCCTTTAAACAGTCATGAGAATTAGCTTAGCATGTGAAAGAAATTAGGTCAAAGTTTTAAGGAAAACAGGATGAGGGAAAAATTGTTTACATGGAAAGCATGAGCAACGGCACAAGTCTTGCCCTTCTTTTGATTGCCAATGTCCTCAGCAGAACCGTTGCAGTGATGATGTGGAGGTGGAGAGTGGAGAAAAATGGTCAACAGGATGCAAAATGTTGCCTTAGCCCATCAGCAAAATGTCCAAAATGCAGTTTTATGGCTTAAGCAGAAGAACAGGCTTGGAATTACCAATTTATTTTCAAAAATTCACCAGTTTGGTGAATGGGAATGGAACTGTATTTTTTTCAACTTTTATTTTAGAATAATTTTAGATTTGCAGAAGAATTGCAAAGATGGTATCAAGAGCTCCCATATAATTTTCACTCGGTTTCTATTAATGTGAACATTTACGTAGCTGTGATGCATTTATCAAAACTAAGAAAGTAACATTGGTGTGATATTATTAATTAAACAACAGCTTTGCTCTTCTTTTCCAGAATTGTTTTTGCCTCTTTTAGTTCCTTTGCCTTTACATGTAAATTTGAGAATCAGCTTGTCAATATCTACAAAAGACTTTGCTGAGATTTTGATTAGAAATGCATTGAGTCTATAGATCTACATATTGAGTCTTAAAATCCATGGATATGTTTAATTTCTCTAGCTATTTAGTTCTTCTTCAACTTCTTCATTATGTTTTGTACTTAACATATGGAAACTGCATACATTTTCTTTAACTTATACCTACATACTTGTCTGGCCCTATTGTAAATAGTATTGTTTTTTAAATTTCAGTTTTCAATTTGTCATTGCTAGGATATAGGAAAACAAATGACTTTTTCATATTGACCTTGTAGCCTGTGTTTTTGCTAAACTGAGCATTTCCAGAAACATTTTAACTAGATTCTTTGGGATTTTCAAAGTGGACAATCATGTTGTCTGTAGATAGAGACAGTTTTATTTCTTTCTTTGCAATCTGTATTCACTCATTCACTCATTCATTCATTTTTGTCTTATTGCACTGGGTAAGGTTTCCAGCACAATGTTGAATAGCAGGGGTGAGAGAGGACATCTTGTCTTGTTCCCCATCTTAGAGGGAAAGTGTGCAGCCACTTATCATTGAGTATGATGTTAGCTGTAAGTCTTTTTAAATGCCTCTTACTAGGTTAAGGAAGTTCCTTTCTATTTCTACTTTACTGAGTTCTTTTTCTTTTAATCAAGATTGAATTTTCAATTTTGTCAAATGCTTTTTATGCATAGATTGTTATGATCATATGGGTTTTCTTATTTAATCTACTTATATATGGTAGATTGCATTGATTGATTTTTGAATGTTGAACCAGTCTTGCCTTCTTGGGAAGAATCCTGCTTAGTTATGATGTATTATCCTTTTTATATATCCTTTGATTCAATTTTCTAACACTTTGTTGAGGATTTTTGCATCTATATGTTCATGAGGAATATTGGTTTGGATTCTCCTTCACTTATAATTAAAAATGTTTTTGCATTTTTATTGTCTGAGTATGATATGCCTTCGTGTGTTTGCTTTAGATATTTATCTTGCTTTAGATAGTTATATTGTTGTTTGCTGAGTTTCTTGGATTTATTTTTTATGTGTGTGTTTGTGTGTGATCAATTTTGGAAAATTTCCACACATTGTTTCTTCAGATATTACTTTCACCTTATTCTCTCTTTCTCTTCTTGGAATTCCAATGATGTGTATGTTACACTGTTTGATATTGTCCCACATCTTTTGGATGCTCTGTTCTGGTTTTCAATTTTTATTTACATTTGAATAATTCTTATTGACTTATCTTCAAGTTTACAGATTCTTTTCTCAGCTATGTGGAGCCTAACAATGAGCCTGTTGAAGTCATTCTTCATCTTTGTTACTGTGCCTTTGATTTCTAGTATTTCCATTTGACTCTTTCTTACAGGTTCATCTCTCTGATAAAATTACCTATTAGTGCCTGCTATATACTTTTCCATTGAAGCCTTTAACATCAATTATTTAATCAGCTATTTCATTATTTCCTTCCTTCTGCTTGCTTTGGGTTTGATTTGTTTTCCCTCTAGATTTGTAAGACAGAAGTATAGCCTGAGTGTGATTCTGATGATTCTTTTTCTCTTCAGACTGTATTTCTTCTTGTCTTTCTCTATGCCTCTTAATTTATTGATGAAAGCCAGATATGTTGTATGGGACAGCATACATTGAGATAAATATATTTTATGCTTGGAGGTGAACACACCTTTCCTTCTGCCTAGCCTTTAATGTGGTGGTTTGTGTTAATATTGTCAAGAGTTTAGTTAGGTTTGAAGTTTGTTGTTGCTGTGGTTCCCCTCAGTGCACCATAGGCCTCGAATTCTTCTGTTGATCTCTTATGTTTAAGGTCGGGGCTTGTGTGTCATAGAGTTTTTCTTAGGGAATGCTCCCCAGAGAGAACCTATCTCTTGCAGATCTTTCAGAAGTATTTCACTAATATTTTTGCTTGGTACTTGGTGTGATGGTAGCACGTATGGAGCAAAAAGCATTCTCTGATGTTATGGTTAAACTTGAGTCTGAGGCAGATATTCAGCATCTGGGGTCCTTCTAAATGCTCCTGCTCCTCCTCTAGCTCTAATGCTGGGCTTAGCATGTGTTGCTGTTTTTCCCAAAAAAGGTAGGACATTTTTATTTTTCACGTTCCCTTACTCCAGATGCAGTGGGCTTCAAACAGTGTACTAATGTGATAGTTTTTGCTGTTTTTTCCTCTGTAATTAAGACTTTTTTCCCAGGGAGATAGGAGAGATGGATCTGGGGAGAGTTTTATAAGGGCCGCTGTCTTCCTTTGTCACGCTGGCACTACAAGGGAAGCTTTTTCAGGATTCTTCCTGATCTTCCTTATGAGCATCTCGAGGAGTTTGCAGAGAAAAAGACTGTAAGAGAGTGAAAAGCCTCTATGACTGCATCCCCCGGAAAACTTGTTTAGTTGAATTTTGATGTAATTTTCAGCTCTTAATTTCTGTGGCTTCTAAATTACAGGTTTCTATGCGTGTTTTTTTTTTTTTTTTCTTTCCTCTCATCTCTTAGGCACATTTTGTAAAAGGTATTTATAAATGTTTTGAGATCTTCAGAGAAGGACTATAATAATGTGTTTTTACTTAGCATCCTTCTTTTGGATGCTTTAAATATGTTGAATAGTGAGACTCTCATTTATACATAATAATTCTGACACCCTTCACTGAAATTATTCCTCTGTAGTGTACACAATTATAATTATTACTTACCTTCTTGTGATAACTAGGCAGGGCTGTTTATTTCTAATCTTTGGTCTAGCACCTAGCACAGGGCCTTGAATGTTCTAGATTCTCAATCTATATTGATTGTATGGGTATTAATGAATGAAAAATTAAATACACCCTTCAGGGAGTTACAGTATTAAAACTAATGACAAATAGTCAAATAGACTATGTGAGAGGCTTATCACATTCAAGGCCATTATGCTGTTAATGCCAGTTCTGTACTATGTACATTGAAAGTGGATCCAGGAAGCCCAACCCAGCCCAGAAACAGTATAGACAGAGGAGGGAACTGTCTCCCCATCAAAAAAACGTACTCATGTGTCTGCTAATGCCCTAAATGATTAAAAACAATTTTTAAAGCCTTTAATACCATAATTGATTTAATCTCAGACTAAGGGGAATAAGACAAAGTAATATTCTTTACCTCTAGCAGATATTGATAGAGTAAAGAAGTAATCTGAACAGAAAGGAGAAAAGTCAGGAAAATTAACCATGCCAGGTATTAAAAACAGCTTTGTCAACTTCCTATTTCTGAGTGGGACTTGCCTCAGCCCGTGTAGGTGGGTTGCTGATCTGAGCTGCCACATGCTAGTGGCTTCCGGCTTCCTGGGTTGTACAGGAGCAGAGCAGGATTGGATTCTCTGGGATGGTTTTAATGACTGAGCCTGTATTGTATACCTGGAGCAGCTCCTGAATGGACGCTCACCTGTGGATTTTATTCACATGTCAACTTAGCCTATTCTGAAGCAGAGAAAGGGTGGTTTCCTTCAGTTGAATCTGAATTCCTTCAGTTCTAGAATTTTCTAAGAGTACTGGGGGTGAGAGCAGCAGGACAATAACATCCATGCTACACAAAAAGTTGGCCCATTACTACTGCCCTGCCCACATGAACTGGCAGCTCCTACTTACCTGCTTTGCAGAACTAATTTTTTTGAGACATCAACTATGAGTTCAAAGTGAGAACAACCATTATAACCATATTAATGGTAGATGCAGGGTAAACCATGGTTGGGGTTTTATCAAGAAGGGTTGAAGGGAGGCCAAAGCCACTGGAGGTTTATGCAGGGGAATGATTTTATTTATGGACCATTCCTAAGCCTTTAAAGAAGGAACTATGGATTCGAGCAGATGGTAGGGTTAAGGGTTAGAGGTGTTAGTACGTAGAACTGTTTGAATTGAAGCCCTTAGATGTGAGCTGGGAAGAAAAGAATAAGGGTAATTGAAATTGAGATTATAGAGGGAATGTGATTATTGATCATGACAAAGTTGAAATCATGGAGTAGTTGGGTTAGTGGATGCCATCGCTGGATGTGAGGAAACCAAGAAGTTGAGAAGTCAGAGTCTTGGAAAGATTATTTATGTGGATGTTGAAATTACCACGAATTAAGATAGTAGTGTTTGAGAGAGACTCATTACCAAAATCTGCAAGGAATGAGATATTATTGAGTTCTGGGGATGATTGCTTCAAGGAGGGGTTGAGTGTGGTATAGTCTGTAGCCAGACCTCCAAAAGAGCTGTGGGATTTAAAAGAAGGGGAAGAAACAATGTGTGGTGAACAGCCCATTGGCAGAAGGTGTGTGGGAGGGAAGCAACCACTGTTCCACAGGGGTGTTGGCAAAGGGACTCAGGAAGAGCAAAACTGGTGGTAGAACAAGAAAGTAAAGAGAACATTAGGGAAGAGATTGACGCTCTAGAGATTTTTCTCATGACAGACTCTAAAGGTTCAGAAGTTTGGGAAGGACTGTGAAATTGAGTCCAGTTAGGGGATGTATAAAGTTACATGGTTTGAGAATCCAGGTAATGAGTGATAACCTGAAAATTTTGGATTTCTTGCACTCAAAAATGTGCCCCAAGAGTTTCTTAGAAAGCATGTGGTCATGATATGAGTATTTGGGTCTTGCCAGCATCTGAAGGAACCTCAGTGGGTCTCTACATCAGTCACACTGATGGTAGCGTCCAAGCTGATGGAGGTCGTCCTATGAGGTAAGCATTGTCCCATTTCACAGAAGGAAAAATGATTTCAAAGAAGTTAGATGATTTGACAATGAATGAAGTGTGGCAGGGCCTGGACTGAAGACCAGATTTGTCAAATCTCAAAGTCTGCATTCTGGAAGGTCTGCCAGCTGCCTTCCCCTAACTACAAGGCTCCATTGTTCCTTTGGGCTAGTCTTTTTTATCAAATTTGAGTGGTTAATCCTTTATTACTCAATTGAAAGAGTGACATTTCTGAAATCATGTTCGTATACAAATAACACATGACAATTGCAAATTTCTTTTTACTTTTCTTTCTTATTATCATCACAACCTGATGACATTACTATTCCACACAATTGCTCAGATGTTCATGTCATTAAAATGTACTAAAATGCTTTAGCTGATTAAGCAATAAATAGGCCAAAATGTCTTTTTAATTACTTAAACGTGTTGTGGAGAAGAATACATGCTCCTAGTCAATTTACAGGAAGATTGGAGGTAAACGAAATAGACTATAGTATTTAGTATATTATATATACCGATACACATACCAATGGAGTAGTATTTGGAATTCTTGAATCATGGAATATAAACTCCATGAGGGGAGAGATTTTGTTTTGCTTTTTTTTTTTTTTCCTTCTGCATCCAAGTTGCCTAGAACATTAAATGAATTGGCATTTAGTTTGTTTCCATTTTATTGCTGCTACAAAAAATGTGATAAACTTCCCCATCAATTCTTTTTGAGCATATGAATAAGAATTTCTATAGGGTGCAAAAGTAGAATTAAAATTACAGGGACCTCAGGTATATACATACTTTTTAGATGCTACTAAATTATTTGTTAAACAGGTTGTACTCATTCACAGTCTTAAGAATGTAGGACACTTCCTAATTTTTCTCATTCTCACCAGATTTAAAAATCTACCCACTTATTAGAATATTGTTTTAATTTGTATTTTCCAGGTTATGAAGGCTGAACATTTTTTCTTATGTTTTATTAACTATTTAGGTTTCCTCTTCTATTGTCTATTCGTACCATTGGCAACTTTTCTATTTCTCTTTCTCCCTTCCTCCCTCCCTCCCTCCCTTCCTTCCTTCCTCCCTTGATCCTTCCCTCCCTCCCACTCTCCCTCCGTCTCTTCCTCCCTCCCTTCCTTCCTTCCTTCTTTCCTTTCTCTCTTTCTTTGTTTCTCTTTTATTTATTTATTTTTTTTAAGAGAGGGAGGGGGGAGAGAGAGAGAGAGGGAGAATCCCAAGCAGGCTCCATGCCCAGGACGGAGCCTGATGTGTGGCTTGATCTTACAACCCTGAGATATGACCTGAGCCTAAATCAAGAGTCAGATCCTTAACTGACTGAGGCCCTGTTTCTTTTCTTTCTTTTTTTTTAAGTTTTGCTTTTTATGGATTCTATATATATATTTTTTTTTCTGATTTTACTTTTATTTTTTTATTGTTATGTTAATCCCCATACATTACATCATTAGTTTTAGATGTAGTGTTCCATGATTCATTGTTTGTGCATAACACCCAGTGCTCCATGCAGAACATGCCCTCCTCAATACCCATCACCAGGTTAACCCATCCTCACACCCCCCCTCCCCTCTAGAACCCTCAGTTTGTTTTTCAGAGTCCATCATCTCTCATGGTTCGTCTACCCCTCCGATTTCCCCCCCTTCATTCTTCCCCTCCTGCTATCTTCTTCTTCTTTTTTTTTTTTCTTAACATATATTGCATTATTTGTTTCAGAGGTACAGGTCTGAGATTCAACAGTCTTGCACAATTCACAGCACTTACCAGAGCACATACCCTCCCCAGTGTCTATCACCCAGTCACCCCATCCCTCCCACCCCACCCCTCACTCCAGCAACCCTCAGTTTGTTTCCTGAGATTAAGAATTCCTCATATCAGTGAGGTCATATGATACATGTCTTTCTCTGTTTGACTTATTTCGCTCAGCATAATACCCTCCAGTTCCATCCACGTCGTTGCAAATGGCAAGATCTCATTCCTTTTGATGGCTGCATAATATTCCATTATATATATATATACCACCTCTTCTTTATCCATTCATCTGTCGATGGACATCTTGGCTCTTTCCACAGTTTGGCTATTGTGGACATTGCTGCTATAAACATTGGGGTGCACGTACCCTTTTGGATCCCCACTTTTGTATCTTTGGAGTAAATACCCAGTAGTGCAATTGCTGGGTCGTATGGTAGCTCTATTTTCAACTTTTTGAGGAACCTCCATACTGTTTTCCAGAGTGGCTGCACCAGCTTGCATTCCCACCAACAGTGTAGGAGGGTTCCCCTTTCTCCGCATCCCCGCCAACATCTGTCATTTCCTGACTTGTTAATTTTAGCCATTCTGACTGGTGTGAGGTGGTATCTCATTGAGGTTTTGATTTGGATTTCCCTGATGCCGAGTGATATTGAGCTCTTTTTCATGTGTCTGTTGGCCATTTGGATGTCTTCTTTGGAAAAATGTCTGTTCATGTCTTCTGCCCATTTCTTGATTGGATTCTTTGTTCTTTGGGTATTGAGTTTGATAAGTTCTTTATAGATTTTGGATACTAGCCCTTTATCTGATATGTCATTTGCAAATATCTTCTCCCATTCTGTCGGTTGTCTTTTGGTTTTGTTGACTGTTTCCTTTGCTTTGCAAAAGCTTTTTATCTTGAGGAAGTCCCAATAGTTCATTTTTGCCCTTGCTTCCCTTGCCTTTGGCGATGTTTCTAGGAAGAAGTTGCTGTGGCTGAGGTCGAAGAGGTTGCTGCCTGTGTTCTCCTTTAGGATTTTGATGGACTCCTGTCTCACATTGAGGTCTTTCAACCATTTGGAGTCTATTTTTGTGTGTGGTGTAAGGAAATGGTCCAGTTTCATTCT